>NW_028157708.1:0-160173 GCF_964263955.1 Coregonus lavaretus
GAATCATTCTGCTTCTACATTGATTTGCAAGGCATCTTGGGTAATGTAGTGCATTCAGGACATCTCTATGGACCACTGACCTTAGCTTTGAAGGCCATGAGTTTGAGGACCATCTCCACAGTGAAGAGCACAGTGAAGATCACGTTCAGCATGTCTGACAGGTCGGTCACATGGGTTGACTGGTTACAGTGCTGTGGGAGAAGAGAGGAGAAGAGAGGAGGAGAGAAGAAGGAAATGAGAAAGGGAAGATAGTTATTTATTTATTTATTTGACATTTTCCAGGATTCAATCTCTTGAGATGCCCATCACATTTTCAAGAGTGTCCACATTTTATTTTGTATTTTTTAATCCTAGATATGGAGAAGGGATGGACACAGGAATATATTGTAGGGACATTGCATTGATGTGATGCAGGAGAAGTACTTTCAAAGTTTCCCGTTTTGTATTTGAAATGAAAATGTTCCCTAAACCACCTCCAATAGCCTTACCTGCATCCCCAGACACATGGTGTTGAGCATGATGAGCAGGAACATGAGGTACTCAAAGTAGCAGGAAGTGACGATGTACCACACATTGTACTGATACTGGTTCTTAGGAATGTAGCAGCGCAGCGGCCGGGCTTTCAGGGCGTACTCGACACACGCACGCTGTCAGAGGGGAAGACAGGACACAGAGGGGTTACACACTGCTGTTAGAAAGAGTTGTTAAAACAACAAACTTAAAAGACAGACACAGATACACACACCTGGTTCTTATCCAGCTCACAGTTCTTGTACTCCTGCTCTCCCTGCTCCTGAAATGTAACGATGACGAAACCCACAAAGATGTTCATCATGAAGAAAGCGATAAGGATGAGGTAGACTATGAAGAAGATGGAGATGGCAATGCGGTTGTTATACACTGGACCCATGTCCTCCATGTTAGAGTCTATGGCCTTGTAGAGCAACCTGCACACACACACCACACACACACACACACACACACACACACACACACACACACACACACACACAAAGGCATTTGAGCAAGCATGAAATACATACACTTTTATGTGTTCCATAGTACTGTATTAGGCGTGTCATGTGATATATACAAAATCCCATGCTTGTATGTATGTCTCACTTTGGCCAGCCCTCGAAGGTGGAGACAGTGAAGAGAGCCAGCATGCCTTCGAGGATGTTGTCAAAGTTGAGCTCTGCGTTGATCCATTCTCTCTTATGGATGGTCATCGGATGGATGGCACCTTCCTGGTACCTAATGTAGTTACCCCTGAGAAGGAGTGAGGGAGGGAGAGAAAGAGAGAGAGAGAGAGAGAGAGAGAGAGAGAGAGAGAGAGAGAGAGAGAGAGAGAGAGAGAGAGAGAGAGAGAGAGAGAGATAAAGAAAGAAAGAAAGAAAGAAAGAAAGAAAAGAAAGAAAGAAAGAAAGAAAGAAAGAAAGAAAGAAAGAAAGAAAGAAAGAAAGAAAGAAAGAAAGAAAGAAAGAAAGAAAGAAAGAAAGAAAGAAAGAAAGAAAGAAAGAAAGAAAGAGTGTGGTGGAGAGAAAGAAAGCAGGATTAATGTGATGCTCCATTCTGTACTGTCATGTAATGTTGTGGGCGAGGGACTAAACAACATCACCACTCTCTTACTTGCACTCCTCCTCTGTCATTTTGTCAGGATCTGTGCAGGCGTAGAATTTGCCCTGCAGGGATGAACACACATATTTATTTTATTTAACTAGGCAAATCAGTTAAGAACAAATCCTTATTTACAATGACGGGCTACACCGGACGATGCTGGGCCAATTGTGCGCCGCCCTATGGGACTCCCAATCACGGCCGGTTGTGATACAGCCTGGAATCGAACCAGGGGGTCTGTAGTGACTCCTCAAGCACTGAGATGCAGTGCCTTAGACCGCTACGCCACTCGGGAGCCCATACATACATACAGAACATGATTGAGAATATTAGCTTTGATTGTGTGTAGACTTCTGTTTTGATCATCAGGTGTATAAATTACCATACATCCCTATAAACTACCATAAATCCCTATAACTACCATACATCCCTATAAATTACCATACATCCTTATAAACTACCATACATCCCTATAAATTACCATACATCCCTATAAACTACCATAAATCCCTATAAACTACCATACATCCCTATAAATTACCATACATCCCTATAAACTACCATAAATCCCTATAACTACCATACATCCCTATAAATTACCATACATCCCTATAAACTACCATAAATCCCTATAACTACCATACATCCCTATAAATTACCATACATCCCTATAAACTACCATAAATCCCTATAAACTACCATACATCCCTATAAATTACCATACATCCCTATAAACTACCATAAATCCCTATAAACTACCATACATCCCTATAAATTACCATACATCCTTATAAACTACCATAAATCCCTATAACTACCATACATCCCTATAAATTACCATACATCCCTATAAACTACCATACATCCCTATAAAATACTCTACATCCCTATCTAGAGCTCACCTTGAAGAGCTGGACTCCAATGCAGGCGAACATGAAGTCTAGCAGCATGGTAACCAGCACGATGTTGCCGATGGTTTTGATGGCCACAAAAACACACTGGACCACATGCTAGACCACAAGAGACAGCAGAAACCAGCATGTCAGACGGGTACTCCAGGACCAGAACTAGAAAAATATGCAGCTGCTGGGTTGGTCAAAGTATTGCATTTGGTGCATTAGGTAATGGGAACATGTAAAAGACCAATGAGAATGTGAATATAGTGTCAGAGGAGCAGGTAAGGAGTACAGGTAAGGAGTACAGGTGAGGGGTAGAGATGTGAAGGGGATTGGAGAGAGCACAGGTAAGCTCACCTTGAGGCCCTTGGCCCTGTTGATGGCCCTTAGGGGCCTCAGCACCCTCAACACCCTGAGGATCTTCACCACAGAGATAGCACTGGACCTAGATAGGGCAGGCACCACATCTCACACTTTACTTGTCTATAATCTGTATTTCTAGAGAGAGACACACATTCATAACTGAAGCTATATCAAGCATTATGGAATAGATTCAGTTGTGTCACAGGATTTGAATGACATTATACATTTCCAGGTACTACTTACTCCATGAGCATGGAGAGGAGGGATACGCTGACCACAATCAGATCCAGGATATTAAAGGAGTTCCGGCAGAAGGAGCCGGGGTGCATGATGGCACCGTATACGGTCATCTGTCGCAGAGGCGGATGGATACTGAGATGATGAGACTGGTTGACACATAAACCCTCTCAAACCAACAAACTATGAACCCACATGAACCACAGCTACTCGTGTGAAAACATCTACAGTTGAATTGTGCTGCAGTGCAGGTTAAAAAAGTGCTGCAAAGTGGATGTAACATAATGTCGAGAGAGTTTGTCACATTAACGATTTACCGTTGCTGCAGAAAAGGGATTTACCCCGTTAATGTACTTGGTAATGTAAACATGTAAGACATGATCCCATTCAGAAAAGTGACTTTTTAAACCAGTACAGCTATACTAGTAGTGGAACAGACAAGCAATGCCTAGTTACCTTGAGGACAACTTCCACAGTGAACACTGAGGTGAAGACAACATCAGCGGAGGCCAGCACCTACACAGGGGAAACAGGGCAACATGACAATGTGGATGGATTCATTTCAAAGTAGTAGTGCACCTGAGCCCTTTAGCAGAATCTCTATGTAGTACTCCGTACAGTCTTGCAGTCATGCTGTGTAGGTTTAAGACCTTAAGAAAACCCTTTTGTGTCAGTTATTATGTCAAAATTCTTTCCCTTTCTGCTTTCTTTACTGAAACAAATGCTTTTCCATCTGAGATAAGGGGGTTAATGATACAGCAGGCAGAGCAGGCATGTCTGTGGGCACCTGGTTCCTGAAGGACATGGGGTCGATGGGGTCCTCGGCAGCCAGGGAGATGCTGCTGAGGAGGATGAAGAGGAGGATGATATTGGTGAAGGTGGTGGCGTTGATGATGCGGTGGCACAGCTTACGGAGCCTGGAGGGGGACATTTTTACATTTGACATTTTAGTCATTTAGCAGACGCTAAATGACTAGTGAGTAGTGAGTTCATACATTTTCATACTTTTTACATCACAGGCATTTAACTGCAGACATTGTTATACAGAGTGACTGACAGTCAAGTAAGGAGGCTAAAACAATCACATAAAACCAACATCATAATGCATTCATCATCACCACCATCATCATTACATTTTACATTTTGGTCATTTAGCAGATGCTTTTATCCAGAGTGACTTACAGTCAGTGCATTCAACTATAAGGTAGATAAACAACAACATATCGCAGTCTTAGCAAGTACATCATCATCACCATAATCATCACCATCATCATCATCATTACTTGTTCTCAGAGCTAAAGATGTAGAAGGAGCTGGCCTCTGGAATAGGCACCACCTCCTCCTTCAGCTGCAGGTCTGCCATTGGTCGGGGCCTCGGGGTGTCAGGGATATCAGGCTCCTCCTCCTCATCATCGCCTGGACGAAAGAAAGAACAGGAGAACGTGACACATGTTCTAAATTCAAAATTCAGTGAGATCCAGATTCGATTGACATGGATGTGCCCAGAGGTGTGTGAGAGAATGGGGCTTACCAGGGAAGTCAGCAGGGGGGAAGGGGTCCTTGATCTCGTTCACGTTGGACTCAAACTCGTCCACTCTCAGCTGTGACAAAGACAAGCATTTTGATTAGAGGGGGGCCTGGGTTCAAATTCCAGCGGTTACACTAACTCCAAACGTGGGGCAGGTTTCTCTGTGGACAATAGCCAACAGTGTGAAATATACATTGGCGTGTATTCATGGATGCCAAGGGAAACCAGGCTTCCCCAAGTATTTGACCAATAAAAATACAAATGATAAAATAATTTATATTTTGTGTCTCTCTGTGTTTTCATAATTTTCCGTCAATACGGAAAAATGGCTGAATCTCACGTAGAAATCATCTGAGCCCCTCTGACTCAGTATGTTTAGCTGATGCTGTCTGGACCAAAAGCGTATGAAATGTTGGCCCGTAGCATTTGATTGATTGATGCCAGCAAGCATTTGGTCTCCCTTGATGAAAAATGCATAAAATAATTAACCAATCAGCGCTGAGCTGAGCTCAACTGTGGGTTGTCCTGGTGCAGCAAAATGCCAATCAAATAACTTCCCAAGAAAATTGTCATTTTCAGAAAAACTTGTCTGTTTCTGGTCTGCTTGTGTTGATCTCCTGCGGTAGCTAGCTTGCTAAATCGGCCCTTTCCTAAGCCATGATGGAGATGGGGATTTGGACTTGTGGTTTTGACTTAATTCTCTGTACAGGCCAATGATTATGATGGCGATTCTGATCTAACCATGAATGAATATATTGTGCCACAGACCTGAGATGATTGAAGTTCAATATGTACCCTAGATGTAGACTAGTAGGCTCACGTCACACCCGTCGCTATGGGCGGGCCATAGGGGGCCGGGCCCGCCCCCAAAAATGCTTGTGCCCCCCCCCCCCCCCACTTGAGGGAATGTATTATTAAATATACGTACTGTAGGCTAATAATAATTGTGCCCTCCCATGCATTTCATATGCCCCCCTTAAGACTGAGGTCTGGCGACGGGTCTGGCTCACGTTAACTAGCTGGCTAACTTAGCTGGTTCATTGCTGTCTGTGCAAGGAAGTTAGGCTAGCAAGCATTTTAGCTAGGTAGCTTATGACAACAAAAACTAAAAGTGTACCGTATGACAGAGCCATAGACTGTTTTGCCAACATGAAAGAAAGGAGGATGGCATTGGCGTTCAACTAGTCTACAAGTACATGTTTTGTTTTACTTGCGCGGGCACACACACACACATAAATTAGTACCATGGACCGCCACATGATATTTAGCAACATTGATTGGACTAAATTGTTTTTGGTATCTTTAAGTTTGTTTTCAGTGTATTTAACTAAGCATATATAGCCTTGTTGATTTCATGATGTTTGCATGTTTAAGTTGAAATGGTGCTGGAATAGCTGAGGCAGTGCTCCTGTTGTCTTTGTGCTGATTTGCGGTAACTCCGTGGTTCTAAATCAGTAGTTGTTTAGTAAACTGTCGAAAACATTAACTTGCTTGACCATGCTGCAGGTCATATAACTGTTTGTTTCATGCAATATTTGCTTTGTGGACTTCACTGGACAGATGTTGCTCTCCGGTTTTGTGATGAAACAAATGTATGTGTAGTTGAATTTATTCCGCCACTTTGTGACTGCTGTCTTTTTGTTGTCACGGCCTTATTGTATATCACGGTGGCGTATGAACGCAATTATCACAATATTGCTTTTTTACTGTCTTGGCTTGGCTTCCTCAGTGATTTTACCCATGCACCTCTACTGGAAATATCTGACCTTGGCTGTGGTAGGGATGCCCTCTATTTTGGCTCTCTCCGCTGCAAGCTTCTTGGCCAGGAGGGCTTTCTCCTCTGTGGCCTTGTCAGGCATGTTAGCCCTAAGCAGCTTCTTGCGTTTCTTCTCCTCAGACTTCTCCTTCTGGGCCATGGTCAGACTCTCGGCCTCTGCCAGGTTGTCCACGGCGATGGCCAGGAACACGTTCAGCAGGATGTCTAAGAGCTAGGGGTCAAAGTTCATTACAGTAGGAAATGGAAGAGAGACTAATTTACCCAATGACAGCATTTAAGTCTAATTTCTGTCTGTTGAGGTTTGTTTTAGTTTAGACTAGCAAGTTGAGTGTGCAGACACAACGCAGACACACAACACACACACACACACACACACACACACAGGATACAGTTTCCGCAGACGAAGAGGATAATGAAGTAGATGCTGACGAGGATCCCGGGCATGGTGGGACCGCCATGCGCCATGATGCCGTCATACATCACAGAGTTCCAGTCCTCCCCTGTCAGGATCTGACAGAGAGAGTGAGGCAGGGAAGCAACACAGTCAGGGTCCCATTGACAAATGATCGGCCTGCTTTTCCACAGTGAATGAAACAAAAAGCAAGTGCTAATGTCCAACATTTTCATATCATACATGTACATATGCTCCTTCAGATGTCCATATCATCCTTCATCTTGTTAGTGGGATACATCTGTTATAATAATGAATAAAACTGTGTTTCCTTGCCTACCTGGAAGACACTGATGAGAGCTTGGGGGAAGCTGTCGAATGTGCTGCGGGGTTTGGGCGCATTGGGGAAGTTGAACTTGCCTCCGAACACCTGCATGCCCAGCAGGGAGAAGATGACGATGAAGAGGAAGAGGAGGAGCAGCAGGCAGGCGATGGAGGGGGTCGAGTTCAGCAGGGACACCACCAGATTACTGAGAGACGTCCAGTACCTGAAGCACACACAGAGAGTAAGTGCTACGCACTTCCTGTGAAGCTACTGGGGGTTGGGGGATGTAAGACGCAATCAATTAATCAATCAACCCATCAACTGGACCAATCCTGGACCTGGAGAGCCGTGGTGTGTGAAGGATATTAATCCAGTCCACCACTAACACACCTGAAACCCTAATGCAGCCTAATGTAAAGTCTTACTTGGTTACTTTGAGCAGCCTAAGTAGTCGAATGCAGCGCAGCACCGAGATGCCCGTGACGGTCATGACGTCCATGCGGACCAGGATGAGTTCCAGAATGCCGGTGGAGACCACGAAGCAGTCGAAGCGGTTGAACAGAGACATGAAGTATTGCTGGAGACCCAGGGCGTACATCTTCATAAACATCTCAATGGCAAACAGAGACAGCAACACCTTGTTGGCAGTGTCTGGGATGGGGAAGGGAGAAGTGGTGGGGAGAGAGAGACATGGGGTAGAGAGAGAGAGAGGTCTGCATGTGTTAGCCATGGCATAGACAACAGCCTTGTTAGATGCTGGGATTGTGTATATACAGTATGTGTTGAAGCTATAGATGTGATATGTAGATACTGACCTTGCCACTCGGTGAGTTGCTGGGACTGCTGGTGGTGTTCAGTAGCGATGGCCAGCGTGTTCAGAAACACCAGAAGGATCACCCACCAGTAGAACATTCGGGACTTCACATAAACAAGACACTTACGCCGGAAGAAAATGTTCCATTTACGCGCCAGCTTGCTGAACAGAGTGAGAGATGAGAGAGAGGAGGAAGAGATGGTATGTTAGGAGGAGGTCTGTCAGACTTTTCTTTCATCAAAACACCTGAGTGTTGTCCCAGTCAGAGGCTGGTGTAGGTGTGTACTTACTAGTAGTACATGATTTTTTGCATGGTGTCCATGTCCTTTAGGCTCCCTGCCTCGGATTCTCCATCCTCCAGGGTTAGCAGGCCTGGGGACAAGAGACACTGATGTCAGCAGGTTGACGTTTATTGTCATAAGTCTTGTCCTGGAGGCAGAACTGAGCGATTTCCTCTTAGATAGGCCAGCTGCAAAGTCAAAATTGTCTATATTGTAAAAATTCATGAAAACAAAAATATTTAAGGTTAGGGTTAGCCATTAGAGTTAACATTGTGGTTAAGGTTAGGGTCGAGGTTAGGATTAGGGTTAGGTTTAAAATCAGATATGATGACTTTGTGACTGTGCCAGCTAGTGACCACTCTGCAGACCTGCCACCAGAACAAGATTCATGACAAAAAATGCTAATCTGCATGACGTTTGCAACGGGCTGACTCCTTACTAACTGTAAGTCGCTCTGGATAAGAGCATCTGCTAAATGACTAAAATGTAAATGTATGTACTCCTCTATTCTATTGTGTGTTGGTGATAGGGTTAGGAAGTCATAAGTACCCTGTCCCTCCCCATTGGCATCCATGACTTCGGCCTGTGTGATCCACTCCATGTAGCCCTTCAGATCCTCATCCAGCTGCTGGGTCTCCCTCATCTCTGTGTACTCTCCACGCGCCTTACCCTTCTCTCGCTCCTTAGTGAATTCACTGATGGAGGGGAAAGAGAGATATAGAAGGACAAGGTGTGTGTGTGTATGTGTGTTTGTTTGTGTGTGTGTGTGTCCTCTTACCCACTGAGCACACCCAGAACCAGGTTGAGTACGAAGAAAGAGCCAACCAAGATGAGCGTCAGAAAGTACATCCACGGCCACTCCATACCTATGGCATCATTCACCTGAGGGAGCGAGAGAGAGGGAGTGAGAGAAGGAGTGGAAGGAGAGGAGAGAGAGAGAGAGAGAGAGAGAGAGAGAGAGAGAGAGAGAGAGAGAGAGAGAGAGAGAGAGAGAGAGAGAGAGAGAGAGAGACAGAGAGGGAGAGAGAGAGAGAGAGAGAGAGAGAGAGAGAGAGAGAGAGAGAGATGGATGGATGGATGGATGGATGGATGGATGGATGGATGGATGGATGGATGGATGGATGGATGGATGGATGGATGGATGGATGGATGGATGGATGGATGGATGGATGGATGGATGGAGAAACAGACAGATAATGAGACTGAGTGAGAGTACAGGTATGGGCTACATTAAGAGGGGAACATAATGGAACAGGATGAAACAGTGCAGTAATATTAAGGTATAGGGGTGATGTAACACAGTACCCAGTAGAGCACGTCGGTCCAGCCCTGGGTAGTGATGCACTGGTAGACAGTGAGCATAGCGAAGCCCAGGTTGTCAAAGTGTGTGATGCCGTTGTTGGGTCCGGCCCAGCCTGCCCTACACTCTGTCCCATTGATGGTGCAGCGCCGACCATTACCAGCCTGAGCACATGGAGATGCCTTCTCATTCTCCACTGTGGCTATGATATCTGCAGGACAACGGGGGAGAAGATATAGGTAGTGTGTGTGTGTGTGTGTGTGTGTGTGTGTGTGCATGCACGTGCATGTGTGTGTTTCCTACTTGTGCCTGTGTAGTAGCAGGTTTTGTGCATCTTGCACTTGAACAGCTCCAGTCCCACGATGGCGTAGATGGTGACCATGAAGAAGACCAGCAGGGAGATGTGGAACAGAGGTAGCATGGACTTCAGGATGGAGTTCATCACCACCTGCAGGCCTGCAGGGGAAGAGCAGACACATTTTAAACCAGTAGACCTAGTAGTCCAGTTGTTCTCAATCATTTTCAGTTACTGTACCACCAAATGAATTTTGCTCTGCCTGGAGTACCCCTGAAGTACCCCCTCTTACATTTTACCAGTAGGCCTATGGTGTCATGAGTCTTCTCAAGTACCCCCTGTGGATAGGCCAAGTACAGCGCATTCGGAAAGTATTCAGACCCCTTGACTTTTTCCACATTTTGTTACATTACAGCCTTATTCTAAAATTGATTAAATTGTTTTTTTCTCTTCATCAATCTATACACAATACCCCATAATGGCGAAGCAAAAACAGGTTTGTAGACATTTTTGCAAATGTATAACAAATGAAGAAATTAAATATACATTGCATAAGTATTCAGACCTATAACTCAGTACTTTCTTGAAGCACTTTTGGCAGCAATTACAGCCTCGAGTCTTCTTGGGTACAACGCTACAAGCTTGGCACACCTGTATTTGAAGAGTTTCTCCCATTCCTTTCTGTAGATCCTCTCAAGCTCTGTCAGGTTGGATGGGGAGCATTGCTGCACAGCTATTTTCAGGTCTCTCCAGAGATGTTCGATCAGGTTCAAGTCCTGGCTCTGGCTGGGCCACTCAAGGACATTCAGAGACTTGTCCTTAAGCCACTCCTGCGTTGTCGTGGCTGTATGCTTAGGGTCGTTGTCCTGTTGGAAGGTGAACCTTCGCCCCAGTCTGAGGTCCTGAGCGCTCTGGAGCAGGTTTTCGTCAAGGATCTCTCTGTACTTTGCTCCATTCATCTTTGCCTCGATCCTGACTAGTCTCCCAGTCCCTGCCGATGAAAAACATCCCCACAGCATGATGCTTCCACCACCACGCTTCACCGTAGGGATGGTGCCAGGTTTCCTCCAGACGTGACACTTGGCATTCAGGCCAAAGAGTTCAATCTTGGTTTCATCAGACCAGAGAATCTTGTTTCTCATGGTCTGAGAGTCTTTATGTGCCTTTAGGCAAACTCCAAGCGGGCTGTCATGTGCCTTTTACTGAGGAGTGGCTTCCGTCTGGCCACTCTACCATAAAGGCCTGATTGGTGGAGTGCTGGTTGTCCTTCTGGAATGTTCTCCCATCTCCACAGAGGAACTCTAGAGCTCGGTCAGAGTGACCATCGGGTTCTTGGTCACCTCCCTGACCAAGGCCCTTCTCTCCCGATTGCTCAGTTTGGCCGGGCGGCCAGCTCTAGGAAGAGTCTTGGTGGTTCCAAACTTCTTCCATTTAAGAATGATGGAGTCCACTGTGTTCTTGGGGACCTTCAATGCTGCCCAAAAAAATTGGTACCCTTCCCCAGATTTGCGCCTCGACACAATCCTGTCTTGGAGCTCTACAGACAATTCCTTCGACCTCATGGCTTGGTTTCTGCTCTGACATGCATTGTCAACTGTGCGACCTTGTATAGACAGATGTGTGCCTTTCATGTCCAACCAATTGAATTTACCACAGGTGGACTCCAATCAAGTTGTTGAAACATCTCAAGGATGATCAATGGGAAAAGGATGCACCTGAGCTCAATTTCGAGTCTCATAGCAAAGGGTCTGAATACTTATGTAAATAAGATATTTCAGTTTTTTTATTTTTTATAAATTTGCTAACATTTCTAAAAACCTGTTTTCAATTTGTCATTATAGGGTATTGTGTGTAGATTGCTGATGATTTTTATTTATTTAATCAATTTTAGAATAAGGCTGTAAAGTAACAAAATATGGAAAACGTCAAGGGGTCTGAATACTTTCTGAAGGCACTGTACCCCCAGGGATCTTAGTACCCCTGGTTGGGAACCACTGCAGTAGTTGACCAATATAACTAGATCAAACTGCAAACTCACTGTAATGAACCAAATCATATTGTATTTAACACTAGCATGGTTTCTGAAGGTAAGTGTTTTCAGAATATGGTTGTGGTGAAGTGAGTGCTAGGCTCCTCTTACCACAAATGAGCTAGCTCTCTGCTTCCCACCAATTCAGGAGCATTCATTGTCTTGCCCTTGGTTTTTTAAATGCTTAGCAATTACCCTCTAAATATATCACCAGTAATGAGTTTACCGTTAATCCCTGTCATTTCCCAGTAATCTATAACGTTAGCGTTTTGTTATATCGGTAATTTATTTTTATTCATTCAATATATTATCACATTAATTTACCATTCACATTCTCGGAATAGACATATTGTTTGTAGAGCTTATACAAACTATGCTACACTTGTGAGAAATACGTTTTGGTTTATTTAATATAAATAGGACATGTTAAGCCTGATTCAGAGGCTATTTATTTTGTAATTCTACACTTTAACCTGCCTTGCCTTTTGCTGATTTCCTGCCCTTACGACTGCTACAAGGTCCCTATTGTACAGTGGTCCTTACTGGGGACTCCAGAGACGAGCCTGAGGGGCCGGAGCACCCTGAACGCCCTGAGGGCCTTCATGTCGAAGCCTCCTCCCTTGTCCCCTGGTTGAGCCTCGACACCACTGATATAGGTGATGAAGTCCCCGATGACAGCAAACAGCCTGGAGAGGGAGAGAGGGAAGAGAGATGGGAGGGGAGAGGAGAGGAGAGGGAGATGGGAGGGAGAGGGAAGAGGTTGAAATATAGAGGAGGACAAAAGGGAGTGCAGAGAGAGATAAACAAGATCATATAGTCACAGAAGAGTTATGACATGACAGAACATGACAGAGCATGACAGAGCATGACAGAGCATGACAGAACATGACAGAGCATGACAGAGCATGACAGAACATGACAGAACATGACAGAGCATGACAGAGCATGACAGAACATGACAGAACATTTTCATATCTTCCCTACATACCCCACAGACACACAGACAAAGTCCAGTATGTTCCAACAGTTCCGCAGATATGCATTCTCGTGAAATAGAAATCCATAGGCTATTATCTTTAGAAAGCACTCTATGGAGAAGACGATGAGGAAGATGTACTCCAGACTTTCCTGTGAAACAACGATAGAGGCTTGTTAGGGTATCATGATGTACTAACTACATGACTACAGTACCCATAATACAGTACCCCTAATTAATATGTGTAATGGAGTACAATTCATTGATTCTGCTTGGTGACAAATGCTCCAAATACATTCTAGCTGATGGCTAGTTGTAAGAGTTTAGGAGTCAATGACACAACAACCATTTCAAGTGTATTCATTTTACACTCAACTTGAAATATTGAGTTATTTAGAGTATTTGCAAGAGTTAAACTGACTAAGTCATTGATCCTGCTTGGTAAATCCCTCAGCTCAGTAGCTCCCTGGTGTTCTGTGTATTTGTGTCTCTCCTCCTCTCCCATTACAGGCCAGGCATCCAGAGAATGGCCCCACTGACTAACAACTGGGCACCTCAGAGCTGAGGTCCCTACGATGGCACCCGCTCACTCACCACCCTGTCTGTTGACTTGCAAGAAATAGAATGTTTGTATACTGTTGTGCCTGTCCTCTACATGGCAAATTAACTTAAACTTGAACTTAAAACGTGATTTTGAGCATGGACAAGCGATTAATAAGAAAACAAATAGGCATACGTCAGTGATGATGGATGCAGTAACAAGTGGCAATGGGTAACATGTAATGCTATGTTCTATTTGATGCTTGATTTCTTAATAGGGTATGACTATTCAGATCACCAGGGAAATGGCATGGGCAGGGAGTTTTATAGCGTAAATAACAGTCCTGTTAATAAAGTTTCAAAGTGCTGTACTGTACTGCTTGTAGCACAGTGACCATAAATTACATTGGGTTAGATTCTGGCATGTCATGGACATTCCTATAGGGGCATTTATAGTATGTGTCTTTAGGTTTCCAACATACACACACACACATTTCACCATCATTGTAAAGCCTTAGGTATTTTGTTGCTTTGACAAAGTCATTTCTGAAGATTATTATTTATTTTATGTGATTAGTGATTAATTTATGTCTGTCCCTCATTTTAAGGTCAACCCTGTTGCGTGAACTAAACTCTCATTTTAATATGGTGAAATTATTCCTTTTTAAATGTTTTTTCAAAAGCGAACATTGAACATCTGATAGCCAAATCATAGTATAGAAGCAGGTGAGCTGGTTCTACTCTTTTTGGCCATTTTCTGGTGTTTTGTAGTGGAAAACTGAGATAGACAGGCAATAATCTTTTTTAGCAATTTCATTTGTTTGAGGTGAAGCTTGCATTCAATTGCCACTCCCTGTTGCACACAACAAGCTTCCATTCCCCCTGTCACAAGGCTGATTTAAGATGAAATCGTCAACCCTGTTACAGTCAACCCTGTTACAGTCAACCCTGTTACTTTATTTGGCACTTTATAGGTACTTACTAACCTGTTGAGATGGGAAAACATGTTTTGTATTAAGTTGAACATGTGCTCTTAATGACAGAATGTTAAAATTAGGTGAAATCATTTATCATTATTTTTATCATGTTATACACACTTCCCATAAGGCACCGAATCGGTGGAACGACCCCTCTATCTTTGTCTCCGGATTGGGGTCACTCAGATACAGAAATATCTGTCTATCCATTTCTCACATGGGCATTTTGTGGTTGATTTCATGATCCTTTTCAGATAGTGTTACAAAACTCTAAATGAGCAGAACTATCAGAGTTGGACAGCAGTTAGTTCCATGTGGGCAGTCTAGCATCTTGCCCAAACAAACAAACCAGGTCCACTTTCTAGCACTTGCTGCTGGCTCAGATTGCACTGATGATGTCAAACTGGATTACACCAAGAATCCAGGCCTTTGTGCCCATCAAAAGCCAAGGTGACTACACTAGGCTCCAGAGATCCCAGTCTGCTTGATTTATGAACTGTGCTCATACAACAGAACAGTGACCAGTTAGCAGCAGGACCATGAAAGAATCAGGTAATTCACCTCCATGATAGAGGTATGCATACAGTGCTCACTACACATTCAGACATATGCACACACACATGTTCTGTTTATTCATGACAGACGGGGAGGCTTCATGAGGAAAACTCAAGGTTACTAGAATAACCCAGTTTTCTGAGAATATGAGTGAGATGTCTCACAATGGGATTCACTGGATAGTCGCATAACTAAGGAAGAACCAATCACACAACGTCTGTCGGAGACAGACAGGTCGAGTGGCGAATGAGGTGAGCCCCTCCCTCTTTATAAGGCACCACTCGCCCCACCCTCTGGCCATTCTCAAGCATGCCTCTCTTCCTTGCACTCTTGCGAGCAGGGAAATTAGGTGAGACATCGCACTCGTATTCTCAGAGAACCGGGGTTACGCAAGTAATCTTGAGTTCAATTTCAAATACTTGTTTCGATGTATCACTATGGGATATGGCCAACTCCCTTATCGCAGACAAGCTATTCAAATCCATTATCACCCCTCAGAGGCTCCGACACTGAGGACAGTATGCACCAAAGAAGGTGCAGTGACATCAGTTAACAAAGTCACCTTGTGAAAACCCCGGAGCAAACTGTAGGCACGAATGGTGGACTGACAGTGCGTGCAGCTCACTCACTTGCTTTGCAGACGCAAGGGCAATCAGTAAAGTGGTTTTGAAGGAGAGATATTTCATAACCACGCTTTCCAGCAACTCGAAAGGTTGCTGTGAAATAACCTCAAGCACAATAGACATGTCCCAAGACGGTGCTAAAGGCTTAGAGACTTGACGTAACTGACGCACCCCTTCATAAAATGACATAACAGGGGATGCCTCCCTACTGTGTTGTTGTCAAAGCCTGTATGGCAGGCAGAGATAGCGGCTAAATATACGCTTACAGTGGAGAAAGCCTTCCCTCTGTCCAGAAGGTCCTGCAAAAAGCATAAGATCTCGGATGCAGAGCATTGGTAAGGAATGATCTGCCTTAGCTCACACCACTTAAGAAATGCACCACTTGTTACCATACAGTGAGCATGTAGAAGGTGCTCTGGCACTCTGGATAGTCTCAATTACTCTGAATGGCAAGCCTGTCGCATTCAGATTCATGGGCCAGGGCCAAAGGGCCAGGGTTTCTGGGTGAGGGTGGAAAATCTCTCCATTAGCTTGGAGAAGAAGCAGAGCTTCCCTGGCCATCAAGGGGCTACCAAGATGAGTAGACTAGAGTAGGGAGTATCAGGCCTAGGGGAAGAAAGCTGTAGAGCATCACCCTTGGCCAAGGGTGTGCCAGTGCGTCCACCCTTAGTGATGCGTCTCCTGCCAGCACTAAGAACAACGGGCAGTGTGCATCTTTGTGCGATGCGAAGAGATCTACGGTGGCTCGACCATATCTCACCCAGATCTGGTTCTCCACTGGGGGATGGAGTCTCCAATCCCTGTACAGGGGATTCCCTGTACACCCGGGACATGAGTCACGCATAGTGAAAGTAGGTATGCTCCGCAGAACAATCTTGACAGCTAGTCTGTGTAGATGCTGAGAGTGGGTGCCGCCCTGGCGGTTGATGTATGCCACCAGAGTCGTATCGTCGTCCAGCTTGACGCCTAGGTATTCTATTCTCTGTGTTGGCACCAAACAGCTCTTTTTCTGGTTGATCTTGAAACCTAGGGAAGCCGTGTCCCGTACTGCTTGCTCCTGTGTCGTGGAGCAAAACAGATAATTGTCTATGTAGGCATAGACTCTGAGTCCTCTGATTCTCAGGGGCGCTAGAGCCGCCTCCACACACTTGCTGAACGTCCAGGGAGCTAGTGCTAGCCCGAAGGGGACAGCGAGGTATTCGTTGGCTTTACCCTGGGTCACACTTTATTTGGATAGTCCGGATAGTCCATATGTATCAGATGGTCTACAGATATCTACAGATGGTCATACTATCAACAAACTATCTGTTGGTAAGCAACTGCTTACTAAGGTTACAGTTAGGGTTAGGGTTAGGTTTCGAATAAGGGTTAGGGTAAGGGTTAAGTTTAAGGTTAGGATTAGGGTAAGAGTTAAGAGTTAAGTTTAGGGTTAGGATAAGGTTTAAGGTTAGGGCTAGGGTTAGAGTTAGTAGATAGTTGAAATGTTACTGATTGTCTGTAGATAGTCTGTAGAGCATCTACAGATGGACTATCCAAATAAAGTGTTACAGAGCCCTGAAAGGCAAACCCGAGAAAGCCTTCTGTGTGCTGGCAGAATACTTATGTGAAAATAAGTGTCCTGTAGGTCGACTGAAGTGAACCAGTGGCATTGAGAACCAGGAAGTTCCGGGAGTAGAAACCGAAATGGCTCTCTGCGGCTGGTATAGCTCTGATTGCCCCTTTACTCAATTGATAGGAGATTTCCTGCTCTAGCATGCGAGCTGAGTCATTACTTGCTACTGAATTCAGAATTCCGTTGAAAACGGGTGGCTTCATAGCGAACTGCGGACAAGACCCTGGGCTGGACTGCGCATTTTGCAGTTCCCTGCTCTTGCAGCAAGTCGCCCACAAGTTAGATGACTCTTGCTCACCAGTGGTGACGAGTCGCCCTTTTGTTGTATTTTTGCTCTGTGGCAAGGAGGGCACTTGGGGGTTGAGTGAGCTCCCTTCGCCTTCCCTGTGAGCAGACGCATAGGAATGAGCCATTGCACAGGGGATAGGATTTAAGGAGCACGGATGTGCCTCTTCCCCATAGTGATGTGGGGGGAAAGTCTGTGCTCCACCTGAGAGGGAACAGGCCAGGACATGGTGTGAACTGTTGGCTGCCCCACTCTACCGCTGGAGCCAGTGTGCTGCCCTCTCCCTGCCGCGAAGCCTTGGCTTGTGGAAGGGTAGACCGGGTTGCCATGGTACCCGGATCTGCAGGGCAGGCAGAAGTCGAAGGCTTCGCCCTCCTTCTTTCAATGTTCGCATTTCCGCCGCATGGTGGTGACAGCCGGCCAAAACAGTTCCTTAGGCTCGATCAGAGCGTCAAGGAAATCTGCTTTCTCCTTGTCCGACAAGCTGGACAATTTTAACCATAGGGCTCTCTCCTCCCCCACAGCGAGGCTCATGGCACACCCACAGCCTTGTATGGAGGCCCAGAGGTTGAGGTCTGCTACAACGCAGATCTCCTCCCAGAAGTCGGAGTTGGCTGTGCCGATGGCAACAAACCATTCTGATAAGCCATCAGTAGGGACGTAACTTTCAACGCCCGTACTGAACGTGCCGCCTACACATACACCTTCTGGAAGATGGAGACAGAAAAGCGCTCCGTCTTTCCAGGGAGAGTTGTGCTGGACAGTGACGAGGCATGGATGGCTCAACCACCGGGTTCTCCATACCCTTCATGTCCATTCCGACTAAGTGTCTGGTCAGGACCTTGCAAGACAGGGTTTTCCGCCACACAAGCTGGGACTGCTGGGAGGAGTTGTTTCCCTGGGATGGTGTGAGAGGGGAGCCTCCTCCCATTGAGACAGTCCTCCTCCCATTGAGCCAGTCCCTTTCACGCCCCACGGGTACAGGCCACTCAATATTGAGCCTGGTCGCTGCCCGCCTGCAGGTATCGATGAGCCCGACATTTTGTTGTCTGGGTAAAGATGCTGTGCTTAGGGTGCTAGAGGGCCTCGAGATGTCCCCTCCCCCCTTCCCCGCTGCTAGGTCTTCAAAACCATCCATTACCTTAGCCCAGGAGGGTTGGGGTTGCGGGGTAGCCTCATTGCCCTCAGGCTGTGAGGGAGAACGGTCCGTTTGAGGCCGGTCTTAGGCATCTTCCTACAATGCACACAGGACTCAGGGTTAGTGAGTGCTACTTTGGCATGCTCAACCACCAAGCAGGTGATACACAAGGAGTGTGTATCCTTGCCTGCTATCATGGCCCTGCATGGACACAGGTGTGTGGTGCTAGGGCAGGGGCCCTGCTCGGGTAGCAGGTTCCATAACTCAGAGAAGAAAACATAAAGGTTGTAGACTTGGGTTAAGTGAGTGCTAGCCGCGTGTAGCTGCAAAGCTAGTTATAGCTAGCCGGGTTAGATAGGCCTTGCGGCTTGCGCTAGCCAAGTCTCAGTAGCTAGCCGTGTGACGCTAGCTGCAACCGGAGACTTAGAATGAGTAGAATACTTTGAAAACAAATTATACTCTAAGCAAAAACGTTCCTTTCGGTCAATACTCAACACAAAGAGCGAGAGCTGAGGTCCTACGTTTGGCAGCGTTAACCTTGCGGTTCGCCTGAGAACAGTTAAGCAGGAAGACAGGGGTCAAGTCGTGCTGAGGAGAGCTTCAGAGAGCGTATTGATCTTCGCAAGGAAGAAAGCGATAATGACCAGAGGGTGGGGCGAGTGGCACCTTATAAAGAGGGAGGGGCTCACCTCATTCGCAACTCGACCTGTCTATCTCCGACAGCGAATCCCATAGTGAGACATCGAAACAAGTATTTGAAAGAGAACCCTGTTTCTCAACCTACATTAATTAAACCACAACTAGTAGCATCACGATCTCCATCACTTTCAATCCATATGAAATGGTGGGTACTGGGTCCATACTCACCAGGTTGCTGTTGGTGTTATTGCTGTCCTCCTCAGGCATAGGCAGAAACACAGCCAGGGCCACACAGTTGGCAAAGATGGTCAGCAGGATGATGATCTCAAACGGTCTGAAGGGGAACACTCAGGAAAGGTTCAACCGACATTATACACATCCAGCAGATGACAGAACTGCAGGGTGTAGGAAATAATATCATTTTTAAATATACAATAAGATGCTGTGTGGGGTATTTTCCTTTCTTTTTCAAACACTCAGGAACACACTGATATTACCTAACCAAGCTACAGTGGGGAAAAAAAGTATTTAGTCAGCCACCAATTGTGCAAGTTCTCCCACTTAAAAAGATGAGAGAGGCCTGTAATTTTCATCATAGGTACACGTCAACTATGACAGACAAAATGAGAAAAAAAAATCCAGAAAATCACATTGTAGGATTTTTTATGAATTTATTGGCAAATGATGGTGGAAAATAAGTATTTGGTCAATAACGAAAGTTTCTCAATACTTTGTTATATACCCTTTGTTGGCAATGACACAGGTCAAACGTTTTCTGTAAGTCTTCACAAGGTTTTCACACACTGTTGCTTGTATTTTGGCCCATTCCTCCATGCAGATCTCCTCTAGAGCAGTGATGTTTTGGGGCTGTCGCTGGGCAACACAGACTTTCAACTCCCTCCAAAGATTTTCTATGGGGTTGAGATCTGGAGACTGGCTAGGCCACTCCAGGACCTTGAAATGCTTCTTACGAAGCCACTCCTTCGTTGCCCGGGCGGTGTGTTTGGGATCATTGTCATGCTGAAAGACCCAGCCACGTTTCATCTTCAATGCCCTTGCTGATGGAAGGAGGTTTTCACTCAAAATCTCACGATACATGGCCCCATTCATTCTTTCCTTTACACGGATCAGTTGTCCTGGTCCCTTTGCAGAAAAACAGCCCAAAAGCATCATGTTTCCACCCCCATGCTTCACAGTAGGTATGGTGTTCTTTGGATGCAACTCAGCATTCTTTGTCCTCCAAACATGACGAGTTGAGTTTTTACCAAAAAGTTATATTTTGGTTTCATCTGACCATATGACATTCTCCCAATCCTCTTCTGGATCATCCAAATGCACTTCAGACGGGCCTGGACATGTACTGGCTTAAGCAGGGGGACACGTCTCGCACTGCAGGATTTGAGTCCCTGGCGGCGTAGTGTGTTACTGATGGTAGGCTTTGTTACTTTGGTCCCAGCTCTCTGCAGGTCATTCACTAGATCCCCCCGTGTGGTTCTGGGATTTTTTCTCACCGTTCTTGTGATCATTTTGACCCCACGGGGTGAGATCTTGCGTGGAGCCCCAGATTGAGGGAGATTATCAGTGGTCTTGTATGTCTTCCATTTCCTAATAATTGCTCCCACAGTTGATTTCTTCAAACCAAGCTGCTTACCTATTGCAGATTCAGTCTTCCCAGCCTGGTGCAAGTCTACAATTTTGTTTCTGGTGTCCTTTGACAGCTCTTTGGTCTTGGCCATTGTGGAGTTTGGAGTGTGACTGTTTGAGGTTGTGGACAGGTGTCTTTTATACTGATAACAAGTTCAAACAGGTGCCATTAATACAGGTAACGAGTGGAGGACAGAGGAGCCTCTTAAAGAATAAGTTACAGGTCTGTGAGAGCCAGAAATCTTGCTTGTTTGTAGGTGACCAAATACTTATTTTCCACCATAATTTGCAAATAAATTCATTAAAAATCCTACAATGGGATTTTCTGGATTTTTTTTTCTCGATTTGTCTGTCATAGTTGACGTGTACCTATGATGAAAATTACAGGCCTCTCTCATCTTTTTAAGTGGGAGAACTTGCACAATTGGTGGCTGACTAAATACTTTTTTTCCCCACTGTATATGGATGGATATGGATAGCTATTCCACCATTCGAGGCCTACAGGAAGTACACATGCATCTCAATGAGATCTTTCAACCTCACCCACCTATTAGATGAAGTACACTATCTAAGTAGCCATAAGGTGTATGGTTTAACATGCCACCGTAGACTTCATATTACAGTAAACTAGTGCTTGGGCTAGTTTTGTATCAGTTACAGGATAACTATTGACAGAGTAACCATAACTAGCAATCTTGGCCATGCATCTGAATCATAAAATGTCAAACACATCAATAAAGTGAGTCTATTTCAGTTTAACTGATGTATGTGCAACCCCTCAATAGGGACTCTCCCATATAGCCAGGGCTATCTAAAACACACTGGAAGACATTTGAGGCCAACAATGGATCAGTTAGAAGAAAATCAGATCTATTTATGTTGGCACCTGTGGTAAAGATGGTGGCGAGTTCAAATATCTGGGTCCCTTCAGTACAGCACATTCAAACGGTCAATACTGTGCAATATTGCACTCCTGGGTGTGTAATAATACAAAGCTGTAATCAGGGTAACACCATGGATAACCTACTACCACTACATTATTATAGTAATCATGCTGTTCCCCTCTCAAACTGCAGTACCTAGTTCCACCACCAGTCTGTGTCTGAGGCAGCATTCTCTTAGCTTAGCGTGTCTGTTTTTAGGCTGTGACGTGGGAGGACAGCTGTCCATCCATCCCCAGGAATATCATCACGCCGCTTGAACAAACTCATATTTTACATATTTCCATCAACAGCTTCACTGGATTATAACACATCTCAGTGGACCATTACTGCAGCCACAGTCATTACTCACTACCAAAACAGAACTGTAACCTTGGATGTGGGATTCATGGTATGCACAGGGTTAAAAAGTGATTCTGAGCTGTGGTGGATTTGTCCTCAAGACCATTTGCATTTACAAGATGATTCTAACAGAAATGTACTCTGTATGTTGTCTCCCAGTCACAACCCAATATGGGTCATCTCCACTCTATCCTGATGCTACGGCATGTTGTTCTAAAACCTATAGTTTGAGCCAATAGCTGTTGATTTAGCAGGGATATCAACCTGTTGCTCTGGTGCTCAAGCCACTCTACAGTTCAGCAGGTCTGCATACTGGACTGGACCACCGGAAAATGTAAGGGCTGTGTCCAGTGATTATAATGTGTGACCATATCAGAGTGATTATAACTCTATGGCTATACATAGATATGGTTATTCAATACAAGACAATACAAGACTCAACGAGAGATGCTTTATAAAGTGTTGAGTCATCACTAAGTCAGCCATTCCTCAGATCCCTGAAGCAGTTGTTCCCAGACGCTCTGCTGCTACCACCCATTCAAAGACTTCTCTTTCATCCACCAAATACACAAAGCCTTAACTCTCTAACAACCCAGTTGTTATCCATAACCTCAATAGAAACTGGGCTTGGGGCACGATGTGCGAAACACTGCTGGGTTGCATTGACCATTAATACAAGACCAAATGTATCAATGTCATAAACAGTCATTTACTATACCACCAATCCACAGACAGGCTTCACTATTTGGCCATGTTAGAAACAATGGAAGTGCAGTGCATTCAAACCACAAATGTCTAAAAGCTTGACCATGCTTCATGGTTTAAAAGTCAGTGGCCAAACCTTTCATATCTAGCCAGCTGTGTTGACAAGACAGCACAAACAGATCTGGGACGAAGCTACGTAATTTGAGCATGGTTATCTAGTGACAGCCGTTACCTGTTCCCACACCCTCCTGACCCCTAACCCCTGACCTTTGACCCCTGACCCCTAAAGGATACTTCCATTCCACAATGTTGATGGCAGCCTTGCGGAAGGGGTTCTTCAGTGTGAGGAAGAAGAGGGAGCGTGCGGGCCGAGGGTTTCCCCCTGTGGCCAGGAGCTTCTTCAGCTTCTCCTTCTGCTTCCTCTTCAGAGTTTCCTCGTCCATAATGTAGGACTGCAGGTTAGGCTCGCCGCCACTGTCCGCCATCTTGGCTCTACCTGGGGAGTTTGGATGAAGTGAAGATGGTTGCTAAAATGGCCTCTTCAGCCAGCCAGCTACTGTACCCCCAACTTGACCTGGTCGTCCAGATACTGGACCAAGTTGGCCCAAGTGAAGATGGTTGCTTTCAGTGCTGTATTCCACCAGGTCAGCTAGCAATTCACCTGCTCAACTAGTCCAGGTCTGCTCTGGTGTTCTACTCCTACTAGTCCTCTTCATAACCTGCTGGGTATGCACTTGTTTATTCCACAACACTCCTATCTCCTCTCTGTTGTCTATATCTCCCTGTACTATTTCTCGGTCATTCCCCCTCTCTCTCACACACTCGCATTCTCTCTCTCCCTTTCTGAGATGACAGATCTGTGCCTGTGTATTGGTTGGACGAACAGTTGGTCAGCGGAGAGAATAAATATAGACAATGAGTGTCATTCTGGTGGGGGTGTTGGAAGTGGGGGGTACATTTACCAAGAGTGAAGGTTAAGGCAGGGTAAGGCAGATACTATGTTGTTGTCGGCCCTATAGTACTATCATGTCATTGGCTAACAGGGTTGGAGTGATGTCCTGTCATTGGTTGTAACACCGAGTCCCCAGACATTGGTTGTACTATTTGACTTTCAAAAGTTTTTTCTTGGCCTTGACAGACATGATGGCTACTACGGTGCCTAACGGAGTTGGGGTGTCTCCTCATTGGTTGAGAGTTAACATCATGGAATGGAGTCGATGGTGGGAAACGTGTCTGTGAATTATTGCCTTTGAGATCTTTGTCAACAGTTGGTGACTCTTAAGATTGAAACACATACTATTTAAGGTATCAATTTGTGCTCTATCATGCCCAATGCTTTGTGTTATATAACATGGTTTGTGAAAGGCTTTGTATATATAGAACCCAAACATTAATGACAGGCCCCAGGTCTGAGGAATGAGCACAATTATGCTGAACTACTGTATTGCATCAAATTAGACAATTAGATTAACATTATTATAAATAAAAAGAAATGTGCCTCCAAGTATCAGTTGTCCCATTGTAGAATCTGTTTATTTTCCAAAAACTGTATTTGTGAAAAGAGGAATCACATTTCTTTATTACCAGCTTTGTGACTTAATATCACACTGAAATTTCCAAAAGATGTCTTGTGCTGTAATAAAATGAACTACAGTTTGTTTTGGGAAATATTGTTTCTTTTGATAACAGTAATGTGTTGCTTCAATGATCAGTTTCTCATCTTGAAATACAATAAACATAGCATACTTTAATTCATCCCAGTTAACACATTTGGTTCCTTGGAAGTTGTGGAAACGTATGTTTTTAGTTTCACATTGGTTGTCGGAACTGAACGTTTTTTAAACGTTCTATGAACAGAAGTGAAAATGTTGACTGTTCTGGGAATGCTTATTTTTAGGTTGCAGGGAGGTTCTGAGAACATTTTACTCTGGTTCCTTGAAATCTTTCCTGGGAGGTTTTATTAATGCTCTGAGAACTGAAATTATAGGTTATTTTGAACTTCCTTAAAACTTTCACTGAATGTTTCTTTTAATAACACTGCTAGCTTATTTTGGGTTAACTTTTTTGAATTCCAAGCCCAGATAGGACACATGGAAACTCCTTTTCTTAGGCATTAATCATGCAAACATATATATTTTTATTTTTTTATTCAGCGAGATTCAAACCTATAATCTTCTCTTCTTTATTCATGGGTTTAATCCACTGCGCCACCAGGATGGAGCTAGCATGCCATGTTTTTTTATGCATACAAAGCTGTTTATTTTAGTCTATTCAAACAGACCCCATTTCAAAGGAAACAAGCACTCAATAAGATCAGGTGTGGCCAATTAGTGGGCTCAGCCAACACACCTTAACACACTTAACAGGATAGTGGATAGAGAGAGTTTTGTTGATGCCGAGAATAGATTGTATATGTTCTCAGCATTAAAACGTTTTTTTGTGTTTATTCTGGTAAGTTTTCTTCACGTTCTGCGTTCTGAGAACAGTGTGTGTTTTTAAATAACATTCTTTGAACGTTCTCTGAACATTACTTACATTTTCTTGTGGTTTTAATGGTATGTTTTCTTCACGTCTCGGAACAATTTGAGAACTTCACTTTAAGAAACGTTATGCTAAAGTACTGACATTTCCACAGAAAAACATTGTTTCTTAACGTTCTCTGAACTATTTGAGAACATTCCCAATGTCAAACCAGTTGGAGAACATTCCAAGATCATTACCAAAATTGAAATGAAATGTAACCCTGTTTGAACATTTAAGAAACTTTATTTTAAAGTAATGAAATACTACGATTTATTTTTGTTTTGTCAAGTTCCTTAAAAGTGTGGAGACTATTCCAAAGCCAAACAACTATGCACCATTCCCAGAAAGTTGTGGGGAGGTTGTATGCAAAATAACCATAGGACAACCACTGTCTCACCAAGTTCTAAAAAACGTAGAGCTGTTCTCAGAACGTTATGTGCTAGCTGGGATTGCTCTCTGAGTTTCAGGTGTTAATCTTCAAATCTGAAGTGTTCATGACATCATGCTTTAACATAATCAGCTTCCGAAAGTGTTTTGGTAAATCATTTCAGTGGCAAAAAACAAGACACATTGCCAATACATAACATAGTATCTAGTGGAAAAGTCTTAAATTATATATCTTTGTGCTCAGGGTTTGATGTTTTTGTGGGCAGTCCTTGGAGAGAGGGAAGTCCTACCTCATTTCACAAATGTCTATCCACAGTCTCTCTCACAAACTACACTGCCCATAATCCCCTAGGTCCCAGAGCCCTCTGACTCCTCACAGTCTATCCCCGCAGAGGAAGAGGAGGAGTCTGAGAGAGAGCGAGGTGACCCCCCATTGCTGTGGTCCGAGTCTTCCGTCCTACAGTGGACAGAACTGGGGCTGTGGCACACCTGTCCCCCCTCATACACCTCTCTCCCATTCCCCTGCCCGTCCACCAGCCCCTGCAGGTATTTAATATAATTAATTGCTGCCCTCAGTGTCTCCACTTTACTGAGCCTCTTCTCACTGGCACCCCCTGGCAGGTGGTCCCTCAGCTTGGCATAGCCCTGGTTCACACACTTCACCCTCTGACGCTCCCGCTCGTTACGCTTCTGGATGAACGCCGGCTCGAAGGGGCACTCGTACACCCCAAAGTGCCCGTGGTGGAATGGGGACAGGTAGGGGAGGAGATTGGGGCCTCCAGGGCCCCGGAACGAGGCTTCATATAGGCCTCCAGGGTCCATTGTGGTTGGGTAAAGGAGGAAGGGCACTGTATGGGCCAGAGGGTCAGAGCCAGAGTGGAGGCGGTGGGAGTGGGTGTGGGTGTTGGGGCGGTTCTCATAGTGGCCATTAGAGGGAGACAGACTATAAGGCAGGCTGCTGCCTCTGTTTAGGTAGGTGGGCCGCTGGTCTACGAAGGGGTGGGAGAATGCAGCACTCATGTTGATGGTGCAAAGGAACAGAGAGAGAGCCTCTTAAGATAAATGGATGGATAAGGAATCGGAGCAGCGAGTCGTGAGTTTCCTCCACTTGTGACATCCAGTTTTCCCCTCAAGTAGAAGGAGAAACAAGGTGGAGCTTCATCATCAAACGCTCTCCTCTGCTCTTGTAGATCTGTGGAAGTGAATTAAGACAGGATGAAAGGTTAGAACTTAGTTAAATGAGCCACCTTCATCAAACACAGGAGGTTTTGAGGATAATAATAATTATTGCATGTATTTAAAGATAAAATGAGGCTATATAAACTTCAGAGGTAAGGGATTAGATAGCTGCACTTTGTGCTAAGAAACTAAAGGAAGATGAGGATCTTTACAGTTACCTGAAAATCAGAACATTTATAATCACACTGAAAGTATGCAAATTCAAGACTACTATCTGGCTTTATTGTAGGGGAGAGTGGGGTATGTTGAGCCAAAGGGTTAGTTGAGCCACCCCTTGTTTCTAGGAAACCATACACAAAATGAATCATGTGATCAAATATTTAGGAAGAGGTCATCATTTCATGAAGTCTGTGAAGGAAGAAACCACATGGAAAAAGTGGTAAGCAAGTTAGGTAATAAAACAGAAATGAATTTATTGTGTTATAGGTTTCATGATGCTGGTATCTAAATCAAAGTAGATCGTTTTAAGATGGATTGTGCATCAGTTGGGGTCTCTATAAGCTACAATATGAGGTCCTACACCTAGTTATTTTTATGTGCACTACGTCATAACACACAGCCTTTTATCCGCAACAAGTCAATTTGTTGGAAACACATCTCTTGTGGGAAAATGTGCATATTGTTTTAATGCATATTTTTGAATATTTGCATGAAAATCTGTCGCCAATTGGATGGAAACATAGATAGTGAAGCTGAATAGCTACATTGACAAAAAAGAAAACAAACATGTACCTGTGTGAAAGAGAGGCTATGATAGAGTAGCAGAGGCACACAAGGTCTTATCTGGTGACATGGAGTCTGAGCTTGCTAATCATATCAAGAATCTCGCAGACCAGTTTCATGGGCTTAGTAGCCTCAAACACAGTGCATATGGAAAGTATTCAGACCCCTTGACTTTTTCCACATTTTGTTACGTTACAGCCTTATTCTAAAATTGATTAAATTGTTTTTTTCCCTCATCAATCTACCCACAATACCCCATAATGACAAAGCAAAAATAAGTTTGTATAATATTTGCACATTTATTAAAAATCAAAAACGGAAATATCACATTTACAAAGGTATGCAGACCCTTTACTCAGTACTTTGTTGAAGCACCTTTGGCAGCGATTACAGCCTCGAGTCTTCTTGGGTATGATGCTACAAGCTTGGCACACCTGTATTTGGGGAGTTTCTCCCATTCTTCTCTGCAGATCCTCTCAAGCTCTGTCAGGTTGGATGGGGAGCGTCGCTGGACAGCTATTTTCAGGTCTCTCCAGAGATGTTAGATCGGGTTCAAGTCTGGGCTCTGGCTGGGCCACTCAAGGACATTCAGAGACTTGTACCGAAACCACTCCTGCGTTGTCTTGGCTGTGTGCTTAGGGTCGTTGCCCTGTTGAAAGGTGAACCTTCGCCCCAGTCTGAGGTCCTGAGCTCTCTGGAGCAGGTTATCATCAAGGATCTCTCTGTATTTTGCTCCGTTCATCTTTCCCTCGATCCTGACTAGTCTCACAGTCCTTGCCGCTGAAAAACATCCCCACACCATGATGCTGCCACCACCATGCTTCACCTTAGGGATGGTGCCAGGTTTCCTCCAGACGTGACGCTTGGCATTCAGGCCAAAGAGTTCAATCTTGGTTTCATCAGACCAGGAATCTTGTTTCTAATGGTCTGAGATTCCTTTAGGGGCCTTTTGGCAAACTCCAAGCGGACTGTCGTGCCTTTTACTGAGGAGTGGCTTCCGTCTGGCCACTCTACCATAAAGCCTGATTGGTGGAGTGCTGCAGAGATGGAACTCTTGAGCACTGTCATAGTGAACATTTGGTTCATGGTCACCTCTCTGACCAAGGCCTTTCTCTCCCGATTGCTCAGTTTGGCTGGGCGGCCAGCTGTAGGAAGAGTCTTGGTGGTACCAAACGTCTTCCATTTAAGAATGATAGAGGCCACTGTGTTCTTGGGGACTTTTAATGCTGCAGACATTTTTTGGTACCCTTCCCCAGATCTGTGCCTCGACACAATCCTATCTCGGAGCTCTACGAACAATTCCTTCAACCTCATGGCTTGGTTTTTGCTCTGACATGCATAACTGTGGGACCTTATATAGACAGGTGTGTGCCTTTACAAATCATGTCCAATCAATTGAATTGACCACAGGTGGACTCCAATGAAGTTGTAGAAACATCTCAAGGATGATCAATGGAAACAGGATGCACCTGTGCTCAAATTTTGATGAGGATTTTTATTTATTTAATCAACTTTAGAATAAGGCTGTAATGTAACAAAATGTGGAAAAAGTCCCTGTTTCAGACAACTGGTCAAGAAATGGAAGAGATATTGAACAGAGAGCTCTCTATCTGAATGTAGGCATACATTTAAGATATACAATATACCACACCCCAATACCATGAATTAAACTTTGACCTACTAGCACCATCACCAACTGTCACAGAACACCATCACCACTTACCCCAAGGCGGCTCAACTTCCCCTGTCCCTATGCTCAATTTATGTTGACATAAATTCTGATTATTTCCAACATCCTGAAATATATGTAGATATCTTTGTTATAAAGAATACTATATTTCGCTTGATGTAGTAATGCTGAATGTAAGAAATGGCTCAACATACCCCACTCTCGCCTACTTCTACTTTATTGTAAATCAAAAGTCAATTGATCTGAGAAGCAACAATGAACATGAAAGCGTTAACATTGTGGGCAGAATCATTTCCCTCAATAATCTTGAAATATCTTCTAATCCCACTCTCCTCCTCCCTTTTTCTCTTTCTCTCCCTCTCCTTCACAGAGACTTGCATCCATGGCTGCTGCACAGAGAAAGAGTGAGACAGAGAGAGAGAGAGAGAGAGAGAGAGAGAGAGAGAGAGAGAGAGAAGAGGAATTCCCCTCTCTTTAAGCCAGTGTTGGGTTTCCCAAAGACAGTTTGGAACGTCTGCCAAAACCACTTAAGCATTTGAAGGCGAGGGTTATTGTATATAACTTTGACAGTTGGATATGTCTTTTGAAGTGAAAATTAACACACACAGACCCATAGACACAAACTCAGACACACACCACACCACCATTGCCACACTGTGTCCTTATAGTGCTTGGGGAAAAACCACCCCAGATTGAAGTAATTAATCATCAAGATGAGGAATCATGTATGATGAGGTTGTCTTTGCATTCAATGTATTAGGACTTAGATAGAATATATGTAATACATACATAGTTATAATGACTTATTATTCATAAGTACAATGGCATGCATATAATCTGTAGGACTTTATATGATCTATCTATACTATCTATATTCTACTATCTATATTCTACACATTATCATAGAACCTAACACAAGAGATCATATTAAATATTACGTTGGTTTTTGCATTGGGTATAACCTAATGACAGAAAATATAGAACAAATAATTTATATTTACTGTAGATATTTACTGTGTGGCCACACAAAATATCTCTTCACCCTGCATTATTTACATGTTACATGTCCGAGTTCATTGAATTTATTTGCATGGAGTCATATGTACTCCAGAAAGACAAATGTGTTTTCTCCATTGCGGATGTGTTCATTCTACTCTCTCCATCTTACCTTCAGATGAACAGGTGATACTCAGGGTCCTCCACATTTAGTACCAGGCCTCCAGGTGCTCAGGGGGGAGACAGGCAGGACCCTACCCAGCCTGGGGTGCTCTGTCTGGGGTGAGGAACTCAGTGTGGTTCCTCTCAGGTGTTCCGTGGTGGTGTGGTCAGTATGGTGTCCTCTGTAGTAGTGTGTCAGGTGGGTGGTGGATCCCAGCTATTACCTACTCTCACCCCTGGATGCCCCACCCACAAAGAGATGGGTGGGAGATCAACTGAGATGAAGATATTGTACTTGGCTTAAAGAAGTATCGCAGGTGTGGTATTTTATAAAACACCCACTCCCAGTGGTGATTACATAGTTTAATGATAGTTTGACATCAATGAGAAGCCCGACCTTACTGCATTAAGTTGTGTCAAGTCAGACTTCACTGATCTCTTAGACAGGTTAATCCAGCGTTTCCAAAACTCAGTCCTGGGGACCAAAGGGTGCACGTTGTCACGTTGTATAATGAAAGGAGACAGGCGCAGGAATACGTAATAGGGGTTTTATTTTACTCCACCCAACACAAGGTACGTCATGAAAGAATGACGGGGACAAAGCCCAAAACAAACACGTATATATATAACAAAAGGATGATGGGACGAGACCCGAAATAACAAGTGCACAATTCCACAGTATGTAACCCGTAATACAAAGTACTCACGAGACCAACGGACATGGGACAATTATCGACAAGGACAATTGGGAACAGAGGGCACATATACACATACTAATCAGGGGGAATGGGAACCAGGTGTGTGTAATGAGACAAGAGAGTCCGGGGTTGGTGGTAATGGTCTAGTTCAGTAACACCTAGAAGGCTGGTGACGTAGACCTCCGGAGCTGGTGAACGGAATGAGCAGCAGTACCGGGGGGATCCGTGACAGTACCCCCCCCCCCCCCCCCCCGTTGATGAGATACTGGAAATATCTGTCTGAAGCCTCGAATCCAGGACTTCACGGACCAAGTACGCCGGACCTCCCTCGATGTCCAGAGGAGGAGGCGGGGCATCACTGGGTCCAGCCTCAGCGAGGGGACCAGGCACCACTGGCCTGAGGAGAGAAACATGAAAAGTCGGGTTAATACGGTAATCAGCAGGGAGTTGCAAACGGTACGTTACCTCATTAACCCTCCTCAGGACTTTAAACGGCCCCACAAACCGCGGGCTCAGCTTCGGCAGGGGCAGGTTTGGGTGGAGAGCCAGTCCCGGTCGCCTGGAGAGAAAACAGGCTCCTCACTGCGGTGGCGGCCTGTTTTATGTGCCGACGCACAGGCCGCTGGAGAAGAATGTGCGCTGTGTTCCAGATCTCCTCAGCGCGCCGAAACAACTCGTCCACCGCAGGGGTCTCGGTCTGGCTTGGATGCCAAGGTGCCAGCGCCGGCTGATACCCCAACACACACTGGAAAGGAGTGAGGAGTGGCGCAGGGAATTCTGCGTGTACTCAGCCCAAGGTAGAAAATCCGCCCACTTCCCCGGCCGGTCCTGACAGTAACATGTCAGGAACATGCCCACTTCCTGATTGATCCTCTCCACCTGCTCATTAGCTTGAGGACGGTACCTGGAGGTGAGACTGACCGTGACCCCCAGGCGTTCCATGAAAGCTTTCCATACGCGTGAGGTGAACTGAGGGCCACGGTCTGACACAATGTCCTCCGGGATCCCGTAGTGCCGGAAAACGTGCGTAAAATGAGCCTCCGCGGTTTGCATGGCCGACGGGAGCCCAGGCAGAGGAAGGAGGCAACAAGCTTTGGAAAACCGATCCACAACGACAAGAACGATGGTGTTCCCCTTGGAGGGGGAAGGTCAGTGACAAAGTCCACCTAGAGGTGAGACCAGGGTCATTGTGGAACCGGCAGGGGAAGGAGCTTTCCATAAGGGAGGTGTCTGGGTGTCTTTGACTGGGCACAGATGGAGCAGGAAGAGACGTAAACCTGGACGTACCTAGCCAAGGTGGGCCACCAGTACTTCTTAGTCAGGCAGGCGATGGTACGGCCTATCCCAGGATGACCCTACACAGGGGCCGTGTGCGCCCAGGTAAGGAGGCAGTCCCGCACACCCATGGGCACGTAGGCGCGGTTCTCCGGGCACTGTGCAGGTGCGGGTTCCGTACGCAGGGCCTGCCGTATGTCGGCGTCCACGTCCCACACTACTGGCACAATGCTACCGAACGGAGGGATGATGGGGGGGGCGATGAGGAGGCAGGCGTGTAGCCTGGGTCTTAGAGAAAACCTGATTCAGATCCTGGTATTCCTCCGGTAAATCCACTTGAGGGGCATGGTCCGGACTTTCCACCGTAGTGGTGTCGACCTCCCCTGACACTCCTGTGACCAACCCAGCAGGCTCCTCTTGGACCAGGAAATAACAGGGTTATGCTAACTCAACCAGGGGAGACCTAAAACAACGGGTTGCGTGGGGGTGTCTATAATCAAAAAGGTGATCTGTTCTAAATGAGTGTCATGGGTCAGCAGAGAAACGGGAACAGTGATGTGATGTACGAGCCCTGTCCCTATTGGACGATTATCCAGGGCTCTAACCGGAATGGGTGACCGTAGGGGAACCAAAGGAATGCGTAATGCAGTGGCCAGTGCCGGCAGCTACAGAATCAATCAGAGCTAATGGGAGTGAGGAGCTAGGGTATTCAGGGAATTTAATGGGAAAACACACTGGTTGAGGTGACAGAAAAGGAGAGGAGAACTTGCATCCCACCGGGGTTGGAGCAGGGGAATTCCCTGGCTTGTCACCTCCTCGCCTATTAGTGGATAGAGGGCTGGTCGGGGAGAAATGACCCCTTTCTCCACAATAGGAGCAGAGGCCCAGATTCCTCCTTCTCCTACGCTCTGCCTCGGGCAAACTTGCAGAGCCCACCTCCATCGGCTCTGCCCACGGAGCAGGTGTAGCCATAGGCTCCGGATTCCGCGCAGGTCTTCGTCGGAACCGCAGGAAGTTGTCCAACCGGATCGCCATGCTGATGAGCTGGTCGAGTGACAGGTTGTCATCACGGCAGGCTAACTCCTTCTGTACCTCCTCCTGCAGAGCCGGCGCAGATGGGACGGAGGCAGGTAGTGGTGGTGTGGGGGCTGGTGCTGGAACCGGTGCTGGAGGCTGGAGGGACTGCACATTCCCCTCCAAACACAGGATGGTTGCCAGCACACTGTCCATGGCGCTGCCGAGTCTGGAGAGACAGTCCTCGTGATGCTGGACTGTCTCTATGATGGTCGCCAGCTAGGCCTTTACCGCTGTCTCCATTTAGGAGGGTCGATAATTCTGTCACGTTGTACAATGACAGGAGACAGGCGCAGGAATATGTAGTAGGGTTATTTTACTCCACCCAACACAAGATACGTCATGAAAAAACGACGGGGACGAAGCCCAAAACAAACACGTACACTACCGTTCAAAAGTTTGGGGTCAATTAGAAATATCCTTGTTTTCTAAAGAAAAACATTTATTTTGACCATTAAAATAACATTGTCGTATCGAGTGAGTGGTGGAATTATTGCTGATAAACAAAGGAGTCCGCTCATACTGAATCCTTGATCATAAGTTTATTCAGATCCCAAGCTTCAGCATGAGTGACAGGTGACATGACACCCGGAGAGCGACGCCTCAGAATGGCCGCTCTGCCCTTTCTGTAGTCTAGCCCCTATTTATAAACAATGCAAAAAGATGCTCCCTCTTCTGGCCAATCACCAGTCTCCCCTGTCTACAACACACTTCCTGTCTGTTGTATGTGGCGTTACACTAAAACATTCCCTCTTGATACTAAAATCAACATTCTTTCAGTTCCACTTAAAAAACATTTAACACCATGATAATCTCAATACACTACAACATCAAATTGATCAGAAATACAACTCTGCCTAGGTCAGCATCCCGGAGTCGCCTCTTCACTGTTAACGTTGAGACTGGTGTTTTGCGGGTACTATTTAATGAAGCTGCCAATTGAGGACCTGTGAGGCGTCTGTTTCTCAAACTAGACACTCTAATGTATTTGTCCTCTTGCTCAGTTGTGCACCGGGGCCTCCCACTCCTCTTTCTATTCTGGTTACAGCCAGTTTGTGCTGTTCTGTGAAGGGAGTAGTACACAGCGTTGTACGAGATCTTCAGTTTCTCGCATGGAATAGCCTTCATTTCTCAGAACAAGAATAGACTGACGAGTTTCAGAAGAAAGTTCTTTGTTTCTGGCCATTTTGATCCTGTAGTCGAACCCACAATTGCTGATGCTCCAGATACTCAACTAGTCTCAAGAAGGCCAGTTTTATTGATTATTTAATCAGCACAACAGTTTTCAGCTGTGCTAACATAATTGCAAAATGGTTTTCTAATGATCAATTAGACTTTAAAAATGATAAACTTGGATTAGCAAACACAACGTTGGAACACAGGACTGATGGTTGCTGATAATGGGCGTCTGTACGCATAGGTAGATATTCCATTAAAAATCAGCCGTTTCCAGCTACAATAGACATTTACAACATTAACTATGTCTAAACTGTTCTTCTTATCAATTTGATGTTATTTTAAAGGACAAAAAAATAGCTTTCTTTCAAAAACAAGGACATCTCTAAGTGACCCCAAACTTTGGAACGGTAGTGTATAACAAGGACATATCTCATTATGATACTAATCTTTTTTATTTACTTTTTGTTTTGTTCACTAAGTTTCATCGATAATTATAAACACAGGACGATAACCAACAATCGATGACAAGAAGATTAAGTTGTAGAAGTTCAGTGGTAGTTATGATAATAGTGCATTTGTGCTGGTAGTGGGGACTACAGTGGCTGGCGAAAGTATTCACCCCCTTGGCATTTTTCCTATTTTGTTGCCTTACAACCTGGAATTAAAATGGATTTTTCTGGGCTTTGACTAGGCCATTCCAAGACATTTAAATGTTTTGCCTTAAACCACTCAAGTGTTGCTTTAACAGTATGCTTAGGGTCATTGTCCTGCTGGAAGGTGAACCTCCGTCCCAGTCTCAAATCTCTGGAAGACTGAAACAGGTTTCCTTCAAGAATTTCCCTGTATTTAGCGCCAACCATCATTCCTTCAATTCTGACCAGTTTCCCAGTCCCTGCCGATGAAAAACTTCCCCACAGCATGATGCTGCCACCACCATGCTTCACTGTGGGGATGGTGTTCTCGGGGTGATGAGAGGTGTTGGGTTTGCGCCAGACATAGCGTTTTCCTTGATGGCCAAAATGCTCAATTTTAGTCTCATCTGACCAGAGTACCTTCTTCCATATGTTTGGGGAGTCTCCCACATGCCTTTTGGCGAACACCAAATGTGTTTGCTTGAATTTTTCTTTAAGCAAGGGCTTTTATCTGGCCACTCTTCCGTTAAGCCCAGCTCTGTGGAGTGTACAGCTTAAAGTGGTCCTATGGACAGATACTCCAATCTCCGCTGTGGAGCTTTGCAGCTTCAGTGTTATATTTGGTCTCTTTGTTGCCTCTCTGATTAATGCCCTCCTTGCCTGGTCTGTGAGTTTTGGTGGGCGGCCCTCTCTTGGCAGGTTTGTTGTGGTGCCATATTATTTCCATTTTTTTATAATGGATTTAATGGTGCTCTGTGGGATGTTCAAAGTTTCTGATATTTTATAACCCAACCCTGATCTGTACTTCTCCACAACTTTGTCCCTGACCTGTTTGGAGAGCTCCTTGGTTTTCATGGTGCCGCTTGCTTGGTGGTGCCCCTTGCTTAGTTGTGTTGCAGACTCTGGGGCCTTTCAGAACAGGTGTATATATACTGAGATCATGTGACAGATCATGTGACACTTAGATTGCACACAGGTGGACTTTATTTAACTAATTATGTGACTTCTGAAGGTAATTGGTTTCACCAGATCTTATTTAGGGGCTTCATAGCACATATGCACACACCACTTTTCCATAATTTAGTTTTTAGAATTTTTTGAAACAAGTTATTTTTTAAATTTCACTTCACCAATTTGGACTATTTTGTGTATGTCCATTACATGAAATCCAAATAAAAATCAATTTAAATTACTGGTTGTAATGCAACAAAATAGGAAAAACGCCAAGAGGGATGAATACTTTTGCAAGGTACTGTAGTTGTAGTAGTATATTGGGAGCATTTCAGCAATTGTATTTCACTTTAGATTGTTGAGGAACTCATTCCTGCTGTTCTATATTTGGAGGAGCACTTGAAGCCGCGACTTAAAAAGGGCATATGGATGCTGTTTTGAGGGGCTGGCCATTCGAGTCCACACCAGTCGTCATATGGCGATAATTGTTGTTTGGGGTCTTTAAAGTGTGTCGTCTGCGTTTGATGTGAGTGTGTGTGGATGTGTGTGTGTGCGCACGTTTGGCATCCGTGTGTGATGTGTGTAAGAGACAGACGTGGCTGCAACTCAATCCCCCTCTCTCTGACTGTCTGCGGCTCAGTCCCGGGTGTAAACCATTCAACCATGGGAGACACACTCTTCTCTAATCACAGAGAACACAGGCCCAGACATGCCCTGGGCAGCCGTGCAAATCACATGACATTTAGATATTTAGTCATTTTAGTCATTTATAATCCTTTAAACTGGTAAGAAATAGGGAAGAAAGAGTCAAGAACCGGTTCTAATTTTCAATAATGGTATGGCAAGAATGAAGTGACCCATAGTGCAGCTACATGTTCAGTGTACCACTCTCAAACAGAAACAGTTCAGTAGAATCTGTGCATTAGTCATCACAATAATATTGTACAATGTTGATTCAGAGAATGGTTAATAGCAGGCACAGGTAGCAGGTATGGTGCATTTACTGTAAATAATTATTATTCCAAGATTTAGGAGAAGAGGAAAAGTGTGCTTCCTAGAAGGGGGTTCCACCCTTTAAATACCCTTTATTTAGTAGCCTATATCTTCATTCATTTCTATGATTCTGATGTAGACTGTTTAATCTTGGTTGGAAGTGGGGGATTAGGGATAGGAAACAGCAAACAATCATTTCCAGGATGCAGCTCTTTGATTCAGCTCTGAACCAGTAAACCTTGCTATTACTGCAACTGACATTTAGAGGCAGTTTAAGAACAGTACCTTCCTTTAACTAAATTAGTTTTTTCCGAGTTTGAGATGATCCTAAACCAGGACAATGTGATTCTCTTTTAGACAATGCTCACTGCACTAATAATCTAAGAATGCTGTGATATACTTATTAACCGAGCTTTTCCCAAACTCGGTCCTGCTCCCCCCCAGCACTACACAGCTGATTAAAATAATCAACTAATGATCAAGCTTTGATTATTTGAATCAGCTGTCCAGTGTTAGGGCAAAAACAAAACGTGTGTCACGGATCCCCCCGGTACTGCTGCTCATTCCGTTCACCAGCTCCTGAGGTCTACGTCACCGGCCTTCTAGGTGTCACTGAACTAGATCATTACCACCAACCCCGGACTGTCTTGTCTCATTACACACACCTGGTTCCCATTCCCCCTGATTAGTATGTGTATATACAGTGTCTTGCAAAGGTATTCACCCCCCTTGGCGTTTTTCCTATTTTGTTGCATTACAACCTGGAATTTAAATAGATTTTTATTTGGATTTCATGTAATGGACGTACACAAAATAGTCCAAATTGGTGAAGTGAAATGAAAAAAATTACTTGTTTCAAAATATGCTAACAAATAAATAACGGAAAAGTGGTGCGTGCATATGTATTCACCCCCTTTGCTATGAAGCCCCTAAATAAGATCTGGTGCAACCAATTACCTTCAGAAGTCACATAATTAGTTAAATAAAGTCCACCTGTGTGCAATCTAAGTGTCACATGATATCAGTATATACAGTTGAAGTCGGAAGTTTACATACACCTTAGCCAAATACATTTAAACTCTGTTTTTCACAATTCCTGACATTTAATCATAGTAAAAATTCCCTGTCTTAGGTCAGTTAGGATCACCACTTTATTTTAAGAATGTGAAATATCAGAATAATAGTAGAGAGAATGATTTATTTTCATCACATTCCCAGTAGGTCAGAAGTTTACATACACTCAATCAGTATTTGGTAGCATTGCCTTTATATTGTTTAACTTGGGTCATACTTTCCAGGTAGCCTTCAACAAGCTTCCCACAATAAGTTGGGTGAATTTTGGCCCAGTCCTCCTGACAGAGCTGGTGTAACTGAGTCAGGTTTGTAGGCCTCCTTTATCGCACACGCTTTTTCAGTTCTGCCCACAAATTTTCTATAGGATTGAGGTCAGGGCTTTGTGATGGCCACTCCAATACCTTGACTTTGTTGTCCTTAAGCCATTTTGCCACAGCTATGGAAGTATGATTGGGGTCAATGTCCATTTGGAAGACCCATTTGCGACCAAGCTTTAACTTCCTGACTGATGTCTTGAGATGTTGCTTCAATATATCCACAAAATGTTCCTTCCTCATGATGCCATCTATTTTGTGAAGTGCACCAGTCCCTCCTGCAGCAAAGCACCCCCACAGCATGATGCTGCCACCCCCATGCTTCATGGTTTGGATGCTGTTCTTCGGCTTGCAAGCCTCGCCCTTTTAACTCCAAACATAACGATGGTCATTATGGCCAAACAGTTCTATTTTTGTTTCATCAGACCAGAGGACATTTCTCCAAAAAGTACGATCTTCATCCCCATGTGCAGTTGCAAACCGTAGTCTGGCATTTTTATGGCGGTTTTGGAGTAGTGGCTTCTTCCTTGCTGAGCAGCCTTTCAGGTTGTGTTGATATAGGACTTGTTTTACTTTGGATATAGATACTTTGTACCTGTTTCCTCCAGCAACTTCACAAGGTCCTTTGCTGTAGTTCTGGGATTGATTTGCACTTTTCGCACCAAAGTACCTTCATCTTTAGGAGACAGAACGCATCTCCTTCCTGAGCGGTCTGAAGGCTGCGTGGTCCCATGGTGTTTATACTTGCGTACTATAGTTTGTACAAATGAACGTGGTACCTTCAGGCGTTTGGAAATTGCTCCCAAGGATGAACCAGACTTGTAAAGGTCTGCAAATTTTTTTCTGAGGTCTTGGCTGATTTCTTTTGATTTTCCCATGATGTGCATGGAGGCACTGAGTTTAAAGGTAGGCCTTGAAATACATCCACAGGTACACCTCCAATTGACTGAAATTATGTCAATTAGCCTATCAGAAGCTTCTAAAGCCATTACATAATTTTCTGGAATTTTCCAAGCTGTTTAAAGGCACAGTCAACTTAGTGTATGTAAACTTCTGACCCACTGGAATTGTGATACAGTGAATTATAAGTGATATAATCTGTCTGTAAACAATTGTTGGAAAAAATACTTGTGTCATGCACAAAGTAGATGTCCTAACCGACTTGCCAAAACTATAGTTTGTTAACAAGAAATTTGTGGAGTGGTTGAAAAATGAGTTTTAATGACTCCAACCTAAGTGTATGTAAACTTCTGACTTCAGCTGTATACACCTGTTTTGAAAGGCCCCAGAGTCTGCAACAACACTAAGCAAGGGGCACCACCAAGCAAGCGGCATCATGAAGACCAAGGAGCTCTCCAAACAGGTCAGGGACAAAGTTGTGGGTTGGCTTATAAAAAAATATCAGAAACTTTGAACATCCCAGGGAGCACCATTAAATCCATTATAAAAAAATGAAAAGAATATGGCACCACAACAAACCTGCCAAAAGAGGGCCGCCCACCCAAACTCACAGACCAGGCAAGGAGGGCATTAATCAGAGAGGCAACAAAGAGACCAAAGATAACCCTGAATGAGCTGCAAAGCTCCATAGCGGAGATTGGAGTATCTGTCCATAGGACCACTTTAAGCTGTACACTCCACAGAGCTGGGCTTAACGGAAGAGTGGGCAGATAAAAGCCATTGCTTAAAGAAAAAATTAAGCAAACACATTTGGTGTTCACCAAAAGGCATGTGGGAGACTCCCCAAACATATGGAAGAAGGTACGCTTTTTGGCCATCAAGGAAAATGCTATGTCTGGCGCAAACCCAACACCTCTCATCACCCTGAGAACACCATCCCCACAGTGAAGCATGGTGGTGGCAGCATCATGCTGTGGGGATGTTTTTCATTGGCTGGGACTGGGAAACTGGACGCTAAATAAAGGGAAATTCTTGAAGGAAACTTGTTTCAGTCTTCCAGAGATTTGAGATTGGGACGGAGGTTCACCTTCCAGCAAGACAATGACCCTAAGCATACTGCTAAAGCAACACTCAAGTGATTAAGGGGAAACATTTAATTGTCTTGGAATGGCCTAGTCAAAGCCCAGACTTCAATCCAATTGAGAATATGTGGTATGACTTAAAGATTGCTGTACACCAGCGGAACCCATCCAACTTGAAGGAGTTAGAGCAGTTTTGCCTTGAAGAATGGGCAAAAATCCCAGTGGCTAGATGTACCAAGCTTATAGAGACATACCCCAAGAGACTTGCAGCTGTAATTGCTGCAAAAGGTGGCTCTACAAAGTATTGACTTTGGGGGGGTGAATAGTTATGCACACTCAAATGTTCTGTTTTTTTTGTCTTATTTCTTCTTTGTTTCACAAGAAAAAATATTTTGCATCTTCAAAGTGGTAGGCATGTTGTGTAAATCAAATGATACAAACCCCCCAAAAATCAAATTTAATTCCAGGTTGTAAGGAAACAAAATAGGAAAAATGCCAAGGGGGGTGAATACTTTCGCAAGCCACTGTAGTCCACACTACCAGCACAAATATACTATTATCATAACTACCACTGAACTTCTACAACTTAATCTTCTTGTCATCGATTGTTGGTTATCGTCCTGTGTTTATAATTATCGATGAAACTTAGTGAACAAAACAAAAAGTCAATAAAAAATATTAATATCATAGTGAGATATGTCCAGAGGCGTCATGCCCATAGGGGGCACAGGGGCACGTGCCCCCTCAGATTTGTCCTGTTTAAAAAATGAAGCTGGTTGAGAGAATGCCAAGATGGTGCAAAGCTGTCATCAAGGCGAAGGGTGGCTACTTTGAATAATCTCAAATCAAAAATATATTTCGATTTGTTTAACACTTTTTTGGTTACTACATGATTCCATATGTGTTATTTCATAGTTTTGATGTCTTCACTATTATTCTACAATGTAGAAAATAGTAAAAATAAAGAAAACCCTTGAATGAGTAGGTGTGTCCAAACATTTTTTTTATTACATTATTTTGTTGTTTCTCTGTAATACTACTGGCCACCTAGCAATTTTATGAAGTTGGCTTTAGCTGGCAGAGATAGGTTCCCGATCTCCCAACCTCATAAGCTAGCTACCAAAAAAACATTTCAGGATATCAATCAAGTTAGAGTAGCTAGCTTGTCTAACTATCTTAGCTGGCATGCCTGCTGGCAAGGTTGGTAGACTTTAGAAAAGCAAGCAATAACTAAATGTACTGAATAAGACTCACATTCCTTTCAAGCTTTTACCCAGATTTTACCAGAGATGCAGAGAAGCATATTTAGTTTCTTTATAAAAAGAACCACCAGTCAGGAGGATACAGACAGCTCAAGAGGTATGCATAGATATGCAGAAAAATAGACATATTTTACATATAATTAAACATAATGATTATGACTCTAGATTTCAGGAAAAATCTGCTTCAGGTGTTTGAAAAATGCAACTTTCTTCAACTTACGGTCGGGACCACCCCCCAGCCATGCTCATGTATTTTGTGCCCCATCAGATTTTTTGGGGTGCATGACGCTCCTGGTTATGTCTGAAATTGAAGACTGGCAGAGGCCACATAGGCTAATGTGTTCAGTGACTCAAAGTAACCCCAATGCAATCATTTAGAGGCTGTATGATACTGTGTCCATTTATATCAGGAAATGTTTTGCACTTACCATAGTGATCTGTGGGAGACTTGGTAAGGATTGGAAGTCAACAAGTACAGGAAATGTACAGAATGCGACAGATGAGAAGTGACAGGTAATTTCTTTTAAAGAGAAGAACAGAACTATGTCACACTCTCTAAGTGTGTGTCAGACCACAACATGCACACCTCATCTGTTTGGATAAATACTTTGAAGGGTGATGGAGGTGAAGAGTGTCGCTCACCATTGGACGGATGTGAAAACAAGGATCCGCTCTTCAGAAGAACAAAACTAAACAAAATACAACACCAACCAGACGCCACAGGCCCAACACACACACACACACATACACACACACACAACCACACACACACACACAGCCACACACACACACACACACACACGCACACACACACACACACACAGCCACACACACACACACAGCCACACACACAACCACATACACACACGTCCCCCATCTCTCTCTCTCTTCTATCTCTTTTTCTATCTGTCTGGAGAAGTGCCCAGTCCAGTGAAATCAGAGGATGTTTTGGTGAGATCAGCAAGGCCGTGGGGCTGCTTTTGAAGTCATCACCTTCGTTGAACAGTGTGGAGACGTACCACTGACAGCTCCACAGTGACACACACACACACAAACACACGCAAGCACACACTCAAAGTCTATAAAAACCTCCAACAGGCTATTGTTTCTGTTCTAGATTATTCTATTCTACAGTACCAGTCAAAAGTTTGGACACACCTACTCATTCAAGGGATTTTCTTTATTTTTACTATTTTCTACATTGTAGAATAATGGTTGGGTGATTGTGGAGGCCAGGTCATCTGATGCAGCACTCCATCACTCTCCTTCTTGTTAAAATAGCCCTTACACAGCCTGGTGGTGTGTTGGGTCATTGTCCTGTTGAAAAACAAATGATAGTCCCACTAAGCCCAAACCAGATGGGATGCAGTATCGCTGCAGAATGCTGTGGTAGCCATGCTGGTTAAGTGTGCCTTGAATTCTAAATAAATAACAGACAGTGTCACCAGCAAAGCACCCCCACACCATAACACCTCCATGCTTTACGGTGGGAAATACACATGCGGAGATCATCCGTTCACCCACACAGCGTCTCACAATGCCACGGTGGTTGGAACCAAACATCTCCAATTTGGACTCCAGACCAAAGGACACATTTCCACCGGTCTAATGTCCATTGCTCGTCTTTCTTGGCCCAAGCAAGTTTCTTATTATTATTGGTGTCCTTTAGTAGTGGTTTCTTTGCAGCAATTTGACCATGAAGGCCTGATTCCCACAGTCTCCTCTGAGTAGTTGATGTTGAGACGTGTCTGTTACTTGAACTCTGTGAAACATTTATTTGGGCTGCAATTTATTGAGGCTGGTAACTGAAATGAACTAATTCTCTGCAGCAGAGGTAACTCTGGGTCTTCCATTCCTGTGGCGTTCCTCATGAGAGCCAGTTTCATCAGAGCGCTTGATGGTTTTTGCGACTGCACTTGAAGAGACTTTCAAAGTTCTTGACATTGACTGACCTTCATGTAATACCAACATGTTTCAAGCAGACCACCATAGTCCCCGTGCCCAATTACTCTAAGATAACCTGCCTAAATGACTACCGACCCGTAGCACTGACGTCTGTAGCCATGAAGTGCTTTGAAAGGCTGGTCATGGCTCACATCAACAGCATTATCCCAGAAACCCTAGACCCACTCCAATTTGCATACCGTCCCAACAGATCCACAGATGATGCAATCTCTATTGCACTCCACACTGCCCTTTCCCACCTGGACAAGAGGAACACCTATGTGAGAATGCTATTCATTGACTGCAGCTCAGCATTCAACACCATAGTGCCCTCTAAGCTCATCACTAAGCTAAGGATCCTGGGACTAAACACCTCCCTCTGCAACTGGATCCTGGACTTCCTGACGGGCCGCCCCCAGGTGGTAAGGGTAGGTAACAACACATCTGCCACACTGATCCTCAACACGAGGGCCCCTCAGGGGTGCGTGCTCAGTCCCCTCCTGTACTCCCTGTTCACCCATGACTGCATGGCCAGGCACGACTCCAACACCATCATTAAGTTTGCCGACGACACAACAGTGGTAGGCCTGATCACCGACAACGATGAGACAGCCTATAGGGAGGAGGTCAGAGACCTGGCCGTGTGGTGCCAGGACAACAACCTCTCCCTCAACGTGACCAAGACAACGGAGATGATTGTGGACTACAGGAAAAAAAAGAGGACTGAGCACGCCCCCATTCTCATCGACGGGGCTGTAGTGGAACAGGTTGAGAGCTTCAAGTTCCTTGGTGTCCACATCACCAACGAACTATCATGGTCCAAACACACCAAGACAGTCGTGAAGAGGGCACGACAAAGCCTATTCCCCCTCAGGAGACTGAAAAGATTTGGCATGGGTCCTCAGATCCTCAAAAAATTCTACAGCTGCACCATCGAGAGCATCCTGACTGGTTGCATCACCGCCTGGTATGGCAACTGCTTGGCCTCCGACCGCAAGGCACTACAGAGGGTAGTGCGTACGGCCCAGTACATCACTGGGGCCAAGCTTCCTGCCATCCAGGACCTCTATACTAGGCGGTGTCAGAGGAAGGCCCTCAAAATTGTCAAAGACTCCAGCCACCCTAGTCATAGACTGTTCTCTCTGCTACCGCACGGCAAGCGGTACCGGAGTGCCAAGTCTAGGTCCAAAAGACTTCTCAACAGCTTCTACCCCCAAGCCATAAGACTCCTGAACAGCTAATCATGGCTACCCAGACTATTTGCACTGCCTCCCCACCCCATCCTTTTACGCTGCTGCTACTCTGTTAATTATTTATGATAGTCACTTTAACTCTACCCACATGTACATATTACTTCAACTACCTCAACTAGCCGGTGCCCCCGCACATTGACTCTGCACCGGTACCCCCCTGTATATATAGCCTCCCTACTGTTATTTTATTTTACTTCTGCTCTTTTTTTCTCAACACTTTTTTTGTTGTTGTTTATTTTTACTTTTTTTGTTAAAAAGAAATGCACTGTTGGTTAAGGGCTGTAAGTAAGCATTTCACTGTAATGTCTGCACCTGTTGTATTCGGCGCATGTGGCCAATAAAATTTGATTTGATTTGATTTGATGTCTTAAAGTAATGATGGACTGTCGTTTCTCTTTGCTTATTTGAGCTGTTCTTGCCATAATATGGACTTGGTCTTTTACCAAATAGGGCTATCTTCTGTATTACCCACCTACCTTGTCACAACACAACTGATTGGTTCAAACACATTAAGAATGAAATAAATTCCACAAATTAACTTTTAAGAAGGCACACCTGTTAATTGAAATGCATTCCAGGTGACTACCTCATGAAGCTGGTTGAGAGAATGCCAAGAGTGTGCAAAGCTGTCATCAAGGCAAAGGGTGGCTATTTGAAGAATCTCAAATATAAAATATATTTTGATTTGTTTAACACTTTATTGGTTACTACATGATTCCATATGTGTTATTTCATAGTTTTGATGTCTTCACTATTATTCTACAATGTAAACAATTTTAAAAATAAACAAAAACCCTTGAATGAGTAGGTGTGTCCAAACTTTTGACTGGTACTGTATATTCCACACTACCAGTTGAAAGGTCCACAGTTTAGAGGTTGAAACTTGTTTGATCCAACCTGCCTGTAACTGCTGTTCCTGTGCAGGTGTCTCACTCTGGCTGGAGGTATGGACCAGGTGTGTGTTAGAGAGGAAGTGATGAGTTACTCTTTCAAAGTCATACCTATACACACACACACAAAACACGTGTGTTTGAGGGGGGTTAGATCACAGTACTGTCAATCTGACATGCTGTGGACAAGCAGAAGCACTCAGACTGGCCTCCCAAACGGCAACCTCCTCCTCTCTCCAATATCCCTCCACACACACACACACACACACACACACACACACACACACACACACACACACCACCAGCCCCTCAAAGCTGTCTGTCCTCGCCTTCTATCAATAACAATCCCTAAGGCTCCCTGTGGAGACAGAACCACCATACTGTGGAACAGCAGAAGTCACCACTAGGTAATGACATCCAGTCACACAGATGACAGAGGAAATGACTAGAGGCTGTTCCCTCCTCTGGTGAAAAGATAGTCCATATAAAGAAAGGTCAACACAGGCATCTTGTCTTATTTCTAGGAAAAGCACTCAACTGTATTGACATACTTTTATAGGCTGAGTTACATATCCATCTCGGCAACCCAGAACCGAATCTCGCGTGAACAATTTTGTTAGGTTGGGAGAGGTTATTTGGCCTAGTGCGTTGAGGAACCAGGGCAGATTCTCTTTAGTATCAAAGACTCCCTCCCCTCTGAAAGCCTCTGCCAAGTCTATGGGCCTTCTGAATTTCAAAAGATGCCAGCCAGGGGTGCGTTCAGTTCAACGTTTACTATGTTTCCTGACAGTTTGTACTGAACAACATGTTTCCCCAAAACGGTACACATCATTCTTCAACAGCCTTTGAGGTATATTTGCTCCTGTTTGGTGGGTGTGGTGAGGTGTGGCCTGATCAATACGGGTGTGACCATTTTAAATCGCAAAACTCACCCTCTGGGCAACCATAATCACGCCAGTCTTCAATTGGTAGTTCGGTACAGTACCGTGTCCATTGAATTAAACGTTGAACACCGTTCTGTCATACTGAATGCATCCCTGGTCGTTTAGTACAGTACAGTTTCCGTTGAATTAAACGTTGCACACCATTCTATCGTACTGAACACGCCCCAAGTGTAGGCGCACCCCTGCAAAATCGCGATTGGTCCAAATGGAGTTGGTGTCATTTGGTGCCTTATATTCTGACCTGCCTTATTAAATAACCAGGAAAAAAATGTTTTGATTATGAGAAGCACATTTAATAATTGTATTTAATAATGAATAACAATGGCTGTTGAAGCCTGGTCATTCCATTCCTGGTTAGAAAGGGGTAAGGTTGCTATACTGGCGTTTTTATCATGCATGATTGAGGCCTTTGTTATTCAGAGCTCTGCTTTCAGTTATTAACAGATTATTTTATTTCCCACAGATTAATTTGATGGGCTCCCTACTCCGTTAGTGGTGGCAGGTAGTACGAGGAATTTCGATTGTCTTCCTCTTCTCACCCATCCCTGGTTGGGGAGAGATTTGCATCCGGGACATAATATCGTACAACCACAAGGCTATCCAGGACCCAAACTACTTGATTTATAATTCCAAATATCCCCAACACTGTTGCAATTGGTGACCCTTTACGGTTTTCCCATTTGCTACAGATAGGTGGCGTCAGTGAGTTTCAGGGCAGCCATTTAGCAAAGAGCAGGATGTTGGGGTTTACTGAGACACACACAGGTCTGTGTGCCGTGTACACACACACAAGGCAGTTATGGAGTTGCGAGCTGACCTGCTGAAGTCCATCTGGTATGCTTTCACCTCTCTGGATGTGGAGAGGAGCGGGAAGGTGTCCAAGTCCCAGCTAAAGGTGAGAGGTCAGAGGTCAAGTAAGGGGTCAGAATAGGGGTCAAAGAGCTTTGCAGGGATTTTCTTCAGTGAGTCTCTCAGCCTTTCTAATGTGTTGGTTTGTGTGTTATTGACGTTTTTCCTTGTTTGAGGAAAAGTATGTTTTTTATATCATTGGCATCAAAAATGGTTTTATTGTTTATTTATTGATCTAGTTCCCAACCCAATTAGACAAGACACTATTTTCAAGGTCTAATCTCTTTCCTGTTAGCTAAATGCTTTCTCTCACTTCCCACTGGGCAAAAACTGGTTCAATCAACTTTGTTTCCACTTCATTTCAACCCAAAAATGATATGTGATGAAGTTGAATCAACCTTTTTACGTAATTTTGTCTCTTTTTTTTCCACCCAACTTTTAACCTAAATCCAATGACATGGTGAAATGTTTGGTTGATTTCACATTGAATTCATGTTAGTTGACAACTCAACCGAATGTAAATCAAAACTAGATGTTGAACAGACATTTGTGCCCAGTGGGTTGGTGTGTTTGTGTGTGGGTGTGATCTTTCCTGTAGCATGAGCTTCACAACACTGATTGGTTTCTTAGACAATGTTATTGCTTGATCAAACCCCTTGTATTGACATTTGATCACCTTGATCATTTGATCGCACAGCCCTAGTTTTGACCTTTGCCATCCCTCCCCAAATCTAGAATAACATACACAAGACTGTAACTGGGCTAATTCCTGGGATTATGTATAGGCCAGACTACCTCTGGAATGGAGAGGCAGTAATCAGTAATCTGCTATGGTGATAGGCCTATCTCTATGTTCAGAGGCAGACCCTCTCTGAGCCCCATCATGCATCTGGGTGGCTGGTGGTGTGTTATTGCTCTGGTGTTTGGGTGGATTTGTAGCTGCTGAATTGTTGTGTGTTATGGGTCAGTGATGCTGTGTTGTGTTGCGTTGTGTGTGAGATCAGGCATTGTGACATGTTTAATCCCAGTCACACTGAGGGGCTTGGACTCTAAACCCCAGCTGTTGCTATGACGATGTTGTCAAAGAGGCCCTGTGTCTCCCCACTTCCATAGTTTTGCTCTCGTGTCTAGAGCAGAGGCTTCAAACCCTGGAATTCTGGAAGTTTTAACTGACGTTTTTAATGCTGACAAGAATGTTTTCGATGTTTTGGTCTCTTCCTCTGTCTTTCTGTCTGTCTCTCTCGCGCTTATCTCCCTGTGTCTCCCTGTCTCTGTTTGTATCCCCACTGGGCACAGACGTCAATTCAATGTCTATTCCACATTGGTTCAACATAATTTCATTAAAATGACGTGGAAACAATGTTGATTCAACCAGTGTGTGCTCAGTGGGTCTCTCCTTGTCTCTCCCTGTCTCTCTCTCTTTCTCTCGCTCTCTCTTTCTCCCCCACCCCTCTCTCTCATAACCTGTACATACTGTTGATGAGTTCTACTGCACTTGTAGGTCCCCAGTAAGAGACAGATCACAATTTACTGGGGGTGGTCCAAAATAGGGGACGGTTGTCAAACTTCTTATTTTTGATTTGGGGAGGGTTGTGTGGTTTTTTATTGGCCACATGGGAAGATAGGGAATTTTTTCCCTGGTTTACATTCGCTCTTTTGCAGGTGTCATGGATATTCTACACAGGGACACTCGAAGTCAATCTTAAATGAATCATTCTTTATTATCAGCATGCTGGAGAGGTTCCAACCAACTCAATTCACTAAGTACACATGTCGATCAGGAGCAGTTAGTTCTCTTATTTACAGACAAGTTATATTTGCATGACTTAGCTTATTCATCATTCATAATTAACGTTTGCTTCATGCATGTGACAGACCAATACCTCACGAGGCTTCTTCTCTCTAAGCTGAGACCTTGAAACTGAAATATCTTTCGTTCTCAAAACAAGAGTCTGGGCGTACTGCCAAATTGCAGATACTGATAGTGAAGATTCGTTCAATCAGTCACTTGCATGAACACAGAAATTGGTTATTAGAAAAGCACAATCATAGAACACAGAAATTGGTTAATAGAAAAGCACAAACATAACATTTTCCATCACACAGGTTTTGCTGTATAATTTCTTCCATCCTAGACTAATTTCCTCATCTGCTTGCAAGCACCTCCCCTTTATCAAGGTGTTTTGGTACTTCCCGTATGCACTATGCTTTTCAGTGTGCTAACTTTTACTATACCACAGGTCAATATAGTCTACCAGTCTAACTGTCTATCCTGCCCTCTATCCACCATTCATAGTGACTATAATGGTAGGTGGATTGTTTGTCCTGATCTGCAATAGGCTAACTAGAATGCATACCACACATAAAAACACTCAAAGCTGTATCAATTTTTTTGATGAATCGACAAGAACAAATAAGAATAGCTGATAGGCAGCGGAGAGGCCAGGTGCATCATTGCACATGAAAGAACAGTGAAGACATGAGACACACAGCTAAACAATTTCCCCTATTGATCTTGTTTAGGGAAAATAAAATTATCCTACCTAGACTAGCCTACAACACCACAATGCAATGAATAATTGCATTATTGTTTTCAAGTGAGTACAACATTCTAGCCCACTCTAGGCTGCAGTGAAAATGTCCTTTGAGATCAGTTGTGGGTCTACACTCGACAGTTTACAAGGTCTAGAAAGGTCTAGAAAGGCACAGTAGCAGGCCAGTCTGGCTGTATTTTTACTTCTGATACTGAGATGTGCTGTCTGTTGCAGATCATCATTCTCCCAAGTCGTCCTATAATAATGTGGCCACATACTCTCCCAGCAGGCCCAGTTATTCAGGAAAGCTTAACACAAACTCTGCCTACTCTCCAATCCGAGTGGCTATTCCTAGCGCACATAGAACATAACGCTTCAATATAACCTAAATATTTATCATTTAACTTTTTTAATGTATTAACCTTTTATATGTGGCATAAACAAAACCAGTTTTTTTTTATCCGATTAGGCTACTTCAAAAGTCTCCTGTAGGCATGCCCACTTTCATCCAAAATATAATTCCAGCATCCTCAAAATGGCTTGATATTAATCAGGTTTCCATTCAACCTTTTTATGCGAGTAAAGTAGCCTACATGTTTGATAAAAAAGGTCACCACATCATGGGAAAGCATGCAGTTTATTAGGCTACAGATTAAATAAGCTATGATGAACTTCACAGGGTGGTGAAAGTGCACAGTGATGAGGTTGATGCTCCTTTCAATAAATATCAAGGGTCTTATTCTGGTGACATGATGATCAATGCTCGGCTGCCATTTGACAGATACAAATAATCGCACATTTTTGTCCATAATAATCTCATCATGTAGTAGGCTATACCTGCACTGTATCTGCAAACTGTTGGCTAGAGCGCACCTGCCAATGCCATACTAGAGCGGGCACATTCACTATGCCTACGCAACATTTTTTGTGACAAAACCATCAGTATGCAATGGAAACCCATTTAACTTGTATTTTTTATTCGGTACATGGGAATTTAACCTCAAAAGGTATTTTCATGTGCACTATGTATTTAAGCACAGACTTTTATCTGCAACAAGTCAATTTGATGGAAACAAAACTCTGATGGGAAAATGCTCCAGGGTTTCCCTTAGCTGGTAATTGCCAGCATTTGGCGAATAAAAAAATTAAAAGCCTATGAATAAAATTGTAACAGTCCAAATTGTCCAGGAGAGGCTGTCTATCATAGCCTACACTGCGAATTCGCACTTCAGCACCATTCTCTCACACCTTGCTGTACAGTACAGTGCAGTCTAATTCAGTAGAGTACAGTAGAGTACAGTACAATCACGTTTAATCAGTAGAGTAGAGTAGAGCAGACTTCTATGTTTGGGCCAAATCAAGGCCGGTCCGGACCCAACCAAATCTGAACCAATTAAAGACGTCTATGTTTAGGCCTAATATAGAGAAGGGTGTAATTGCAGACCGCAATTAGGGGCGTTTTCTGATATTGGCGTTTCTTAATGTCAAGTTACACCCATTGATGCTCGCCATTGGTCCATGGCCGTCGGGGACAACAGTTGTTGACAATTGTGCCATTGTAGCTAAACCTAACCCTAACCCTAAACCTTTTCCTAACCTTAACCTCATTCACCTAACTTGACACGTTAATTATCCTAACCTGCTATGTAAACAAATCATCTGTGTCGAGAAACCATCACTCTCATACCACCGGAACTGACCAATGGCATGTATCAATTGACTGACCAATGGCAGGCACCAATGGGCGGTTCCTGATATCAAGGAACGCTCACATCAAGAAACGCCACGAATTGCAGTCTGCAATTACACCATATTGCTAATATAGGCCGGTCCGGAACGGACATCTGTGGACGTTGAAATCCAGACCAGTCCATAGACGTCTATGATTGGTTCAGATTTAGTCCGATCCGGACCAAAAATCTAAGTCCGTGGATGTTGAAATCAAGACTGGTATGGAACGCACCAAAAAAATACATCCGGTCCGGACAAGACCAAAAAAAGACGTCCAAAACATGTAATCGGCGGTCCATGCTTAGTGGGTCTTGTCTCATAACCTATACACTGTGTTGATGAGTTGTAGGTGTTGTCTCATAACCTATACACTGTGTTGATGAGTTGTAGGTGTTGTCTCATAACCTATTCACTGTGTTGATGAGTTGTAGGTGTTGTCTCATAACCTATACACTGTGTTGATGAGTTGCAGGTGTTGTCTCATAACCTATACACTGTGTTGATGAGTTGTAGGTGTTGTCTCATAACCTATACACTGTGTTGATGAGTTGTAGGTGTTGTCTCATAACCTATTCACTGTGTTGATGAGTTGTAGGTGTTGTCTCATAACCTATACACTGTGTTGATGAGTTGTAGGTGTTGTCTCATAACCTATTCACTGTGTTGATGAGTTGTAGGTGTTGTCTCATAACCTATACACTGTGTTGATGAGTTGCAGGTGTTGTCTCATAACCTATACACTGTGTTGATGAGTTGTAGGTGTTGTCTCATAACCTATACACTGTGTTGATGAGTTGTAGGTGTTGTCTCATAACCTATACACTGTGTTGATGAGTTGTAGGTGTTGTCTCATAACCTATACACTGTGTTGATGAGTTGTAGGTGTTGTCTCATAACCTATACACTGTGTTGATGAGTTGTAGGTGTTGTCTCATAACCTATACACTGTGTTGATGAGTTGTAGGTGTTGTCTCATAACCTATACACTGTGTTGATGAGTTGTAGGTGTTGTCTCATAACCTATACACTGTGTTGATGAGTTGTAGGTGTTGTCTCATAACCTATACACTGTGTTGATGAGTTGTAGGTGTTGTCTCATAACCTATATACTGTGTTGATGAGTTGTAGGTGTTGTCTCATAACCTATACACTGTGTTGATGAGTTGTAGGTGTTGTCTCATAACCTATACACTGTGTTGATGAGTTGTAGGTGTTGTCTCATAACCTATACACTGTGTTGATGAGTTGTAGGTGTTGTCTCATAACCTATACACTGTGCTGAACATCCCACACGACCCTGTGGCTCTAGAGGACCACTTTAGAGACAATGATGATGGGCCGGTGTCCAACCAGGGGTACATGCCCTACCTCAACAAATTCATACTGGACAAGGTACTGTATACACACACTAACACACACACACACACACACACACACACACACACACACACACACACACACACACTCACACACACACACACACGTATACACACACACGTATACACACACACACACACAAACACACTTGACATCCTCTCTTTCTGACCCCAGGTGGTTGAGGGCACATTTGATAAGGAGAATGTAGATGAGTTCTGCTGGACTCTCTGTGCCAAAAAGAACTACCAGCCTAAAGATGGCGTGGGTGTTCTGCCTGATAAAGATGCCTTCCATCTTTGGTGCCTCTTCAACTTCCTGTCTGAAGACAAGTATCCACTGGTCCTGGTCCCAGAGGAGGTGAGTTCTTAGCCCGCTGTAATCCAAATCATTTGCCTCCTTTCTTCCTTCCGTTCATCAACCTTTCATGCAAATCTTGCAATAATGGGAGATTTGGGCGAAAATTCTGTCTCAAGTTAGGATTTGTCCCATTTTGTGCTCTATTCATTCCCTATGGCCCCTCGCAGGTAGAATATCTCCTGAAGAAGATCTCCTCAGCCATGAGTGTGGAGTTGAGCTGTGTGGACATGGAAGACTTAATCTCCCAGGAGGCTGTGCAGCAGAGCGGCATCACAGTGTGGGCCTTCCTGGACTTTGTCAACACCGGGAGGCTGACCAGAGGTGTGGAGAAGGACGCTGTTAAGATGGCGATAGATGAGGTCTACCAGGAGATAGCGGGCAATATCATAAAAGAGGTGCTTTTAAACATAAAGAGAATTTATAGAAATGTTTATGTTAGTATGCACGTAATATATATGTAATAAACCTGTAATATGGTATTTATATAATTAGGCATGTGTAACTTTGTGTGGACGTATGTATCTGTCCTTAGGGGTATTTGTGGAAGAAGGGCCACTTGCGGAGGAACTGGAACGAGCGCTGGTTCTCTCTCCAGCCCAGCACTCTGCATTACTATGTCAGTGAGGACCGCAAGGAGTGTAAAGGCTGTATAGAGCTGGGCCACAACTGCTGTGTGGAGGTACACAACACTGGGTTAGTGGTTATGTAGAATGGATGAAGGTACAATGGGGGGTAGGCCTACACTAAATCCTAATGCATAGGGTGTCAATGTGGGCAGGGCTGAGGGATTTGTTCAGAGAAGATGTCTATAGGGTAACATATTTGCACCCCATTCTTTGTAAAAAAAAAAAAAATGTAGAGTGTGCATGATGCTGTTTGTTATGGTGGTTACTTTCTCACCACTGTGGTTGCATTGACAGGTGCTGCCAGAGAAGGAGGGGAAGAGGTGTATGTTCTGTGTGAAGACACTCACTAAGACCTACGAGATGAGCGCCCCCGACACCAAGCAGAGACAGGAGTGGACCACAGGTCAGAGGTTATACAGTACAGTACACACTGGGCTTTTAAAGCCTGGAGAAAATAGCCATTTCACACCCTGATGAAGGCGAAAGCCACAACGCGTAGGTGTTTTAAATGCTCAACATGCTCAATATCTAAAGGCTTTTTATGAGTGCCCGGACCTGGATTTTTCTGTTGCCCTTCATCTGGCTTGGTTTACGACGACGCTTCAGGCATACTGTATGATGTATAGGCTACTGTATGTTGTATAGGCATACTGTCTGATGTATAGGCTACTGTATGTTGTATAGGCATACTGTATGATGTATAGGCTACTGTATGTTGTATAGGCATACTGTATGATGTATAGGCTACTGTATGTTGTCACTGCAGCGATCCAGACAGCCATCCGTCTGTGTGTGGAGGGGAAGAAGTCCCTGCATAAGGACCTGAAGCTGCGACGCAGGGAGCAAAGGGAGGAGAGGGTGATGAGGCGCACCGCCAAGGAGGAGGAGCTGCAAAGTCTGCACCTTCTCCAGGGGGAGAGGGAGAGCAAGCTGGCCGAGCTGGAGCTACTACAGGTGTGTGTGTTGTGTGTGTGTGGCTGAGAGAGAGAGAGAGAGAGAGAGAGCGAGAGAGAGAGAGAGAGAGAGAGAGAGAGAGAGAGAGAGAGAGAGAGAGAGAGAGAGAGAGAGAGAGAGAGAGAGAGAGAGAGAGAGAGAGAGAGAGAGAGAGAGAGAGAGAGAGAGAGAGAGAGAGAGAGAGAGAGAGAGACGACCAAGAAGAAAACTGAACTTTGAACTGCAATGTGATAATAGCATCACAATAACTGTTGTTATATTTGTATAATCTGTGTGCAGGATGCACAAAGGCAGGCCCAGTCAGCTCTGCTGCAGGAGGATCAGAAGAGGAGACAGCAACATGTGGAGCTGCAGAGAACCCTGCAGGAGCAGCTACAGCAGGCTGAGGAGGTTAGAGGGGTAGAGAGGAAGAGGAGGTTAGCGGGGAGGGGAAGACGAGGTGCGCTGAGCAGGGTAAGGAAAGGAGGTGGATGTAAGAGGAGGAAGGAGAATTTGAATTTTTACTAGGATCCCCATTAGATGATGCTATAATGTCAGCTAATCTTCCTGGGGTCCAACACAGAAGGACAATTCCATGGTAACAGAGTGATGCTGAGACTCCGATTTTTCACATTAAAATGTATGCCAAACAAAAACAAATGATTGCTAAGTTAAACAAACCATACAACGCTATGCACAAGGATTAATTTAAATACATTTCCACAGAAAATGTTACAAAAATAGATTTACTTGAAGAACAGTTTAGATGCATAATTTCGTAACAGAATGACGGTTTGTGCTGTTGGTGCCGTCATTCTGTTACCAAACATTGTTATTTTTGTGTTTTCTTGAAGGTGAATTTAGTTTTTGCCTGAGAAATGTGATTTGGAAAATAATTCCATTCAGTGATGGCTCCGTATATTATTACTGTAGATTTGAGGAAATATGTCCTTGGTCTGGGGGTTATCAGATGTCCTGAACTAGCCTGCCTGGGTTGGTGGTTATGTTTGTTCCTAGTATACGGTACCAGTCAAAAGTTTGGACACACCTACTCATTCAAGGGTTTTTCTTTATTTTTACTATTTTCTACATTGTAGAATAATAGTGAAGACATCAAAACTATGAAATAACACATGTGGAATAATGTAGCAACCAAAAAAGTGTTAAACTAATCAAAATATATTTTAGATTTTAGATTCTTCAAAGTAGCCACCCTTTGCCTTGATGACAGCTTTGCACACTCTTGGCATTCTCTCAACCAGCTTCATGAGGTAGTCACATGGAATGCACTTCAATTAACAGGTGTGCCTTGTTAAAAGTTAATTTGTGGAATTTCTTTCCTTTTCAATGCATTTGAGCCAATCAGCTGTGTTGTGACAAGGTAGGGGTGGTATACAGAAGATAGCCCTATTTGGTAAAAGACCAAGTCCATATTATGGCAAGAACAGCTCAAATAAGCAAAGAGAAACGACAGTCCATCATTACTTTAAGACATGAAGGTCAGTCAATACAGAACATTTCAAGAACTTTGAAAGTTTCTTCAAGTGCAGTCGAAAAAACCATCAAGCGCTATGATGAAACTGGCTCTCATGAGGATCGCCTCAGGAAAGGAAAACCCAGAGTTACATCTGCTGCAGAGGATCAGTTCATTAGAGTTAACTGCACCTCAGATTCCCAAATAAATGCTTCACAGAGTTCAAGTAACAGACACATCTCAACATCAACTGTTCAGAGGAGACTGCGTAAATCAGGCCTTCATGGTCGAATTGCTGCAAAGAAACCACTACTAAAGGACACCAATAATAAGAAGAGACTTGCTTGGACCAAAAAACATGAGCAATGGACATTAGACCGGTGGAAATCTGTCCTTTGGTCTGATGAGTCCAAATTTGATATTTTTGGTTCCAACCGCCATGTCTTTGTGAGAAGCAGAGTAGGTGAACGGATGATCTCCGCATGTGTGGTTCCCACCGTGAAGCATGGAGGAGGAGGTGTGATGGTGTGGGGGTGCTTTGCTGGTGACACTGTCAGTGATTTATTGAGAATTCAAGGCACACTTAACCAGCATGGCTACCACAGCATTCTGCAGCGATACGCCATCCCATCTGGTTTGCGCTTAGTGGGAATATCATTTGTTTTTCAACAGGACAATGACCCAACACACCTCCAGGCTGTGTAAGGTATATTTGACCAAGAAGGAGAGTGATGGAGTGCTGCATCAGATGACCTGGCCTCCACAATCACCCGACCTCAATTCAATTGAGATGGTTTGGGATGAGTTGGACCGCAGAGTGAAGGAAAAGCAGCCAACAAGTGCTCACCATATGTGGGCTCCTTCAAGACTGTTGGAAAAGCATTCCAGGTGACTACCTCATGAAGCTGGTTGAGAGAATGCCAAGAGTGTGCAAAGCTGTCATCAAGGCAAAGGGTGGCTACTTTGAAGAATCTAAAATTTAAATATATTTGGATTTGTTTAACACTTTTTTGGTTACTTGATGTCTTCACTATTATTCTACAATGTAGAAAATAGTAAAAATAAAGAAAAACCCTTGAATGAGTAGGTGTGTCCAAACTTTTGACTGGTACTGTACACTAATTGGTCAGAAGAAAAACGTTGGTTCCTTAAAAAACATTAAGTTCCTAAAGAAAATCAAAAGACTGGATAATAATTTGTGTTCAACGGGAAGCCATGAGAGATTATGGTGCAATTGGTTGACATTCATAAGGGTAGGCCAATGAAGAGCTAATCTGGCAGCCTTGTTTTGAGCGAGTTGGAGCTTTTTAAGATATATTTTTGCTGCAGATGACCATATGACTGGACAGTACTATAGGTCTGACAGAACCAAAGCGTATGTTACATACTCAGAAAATTGTATTGTTATAGTATTGCCTTTACCCATTTTAATTACAATGTTATGCATATGTTCAGACCAGGATAGAGCTGTGTCCAACATGACACCAAGTAGTAGTAGTTATTTTAACTTGTTCCACAGACAACCCATCCATTGACAAGTTTAATTGAGGGTCACCAGCAAGCATATATCTTATACCAAATACAATACGTTTTGATTTAGAAATATTCAAAACCAATTTGTTAATGTTAACCCCCTAAGACACCATTCTTAGTTCTTTGCTCAATACATCTGTGAGTTCATTATATGCTGATGCAGCGCTATACATTGTAGAGTCATCAGCATACATAACCACTCTTGCTTTATTAATTACTGGTGGTAAATCATTAGTCAAGATAGAGTAGAGGAGTGGTCCTAGGCAACTGCCTTGAGGAACACCACAATGTAAATCTTTACAGTCCGAAAAGCTATCATCAAAGAAAAAGTTTAGCTTTCCCCTGGAAAGGTAGCCTTCCATCCAGTATAAAGACATAAAACCATAACATAACTTTACCTAGCAAAAGTTAATGATCAATTACATCAAAGCAGCACTAAAGTCTAACAGCACTGCACCCACTAGAGGAGAGGTGGAGAGGAGGACGGGGGAAGGATAACAAGAAGGAACTCAAGGAATGTAGAGGAGGGGGAAGGTGTGAGCGGTGAGACAATGAGGAGAAGGACCCTACTCTATAGATCTTTAGTCAGCCACCAATTGTGCAAGTTCTCCCACTTAAAAAAATGAAAGAGACCTGTAATTTTCATCATAGGTACACGTCAACTATGACAGACAAAATGAGAAAAAGATATCCAGAAAATCACATTGTAGGATTTTTAATGAATTTATTTGTAAATTATGGTGGAAAATAAGTATTTGGTCAATAACAAAAGTTTCTCAATACTTTGTTATATACCCTTAGTTGGCAATGACACAGGTCAAACGTTTTCTGTAAGTCTTCACAAGGTTTTCACACACTGTTGCTGGTATTTTGGCCCATTCCTCCATGCAGATCTCCTCTAGAGCAGTGATGTTTTGGGGCTGTCGCTGGGCAACACGGACTTTCAACTCCCTCCAAAGATTTTCTATGGGGTTGAGATCTGGAGACTGGCTAGGCCACTCCAGGACCTTGAAATGCTTCTTACGAAGCCACTCCTTCGTTGCCCGGGCGGTGTGTTTGGGATCATTGTCATGCTGAAAGACCCAGCCACGTTTCATCTTCAATGCCCTTGCTGATGGAAGGAGGTTTTCACTCAATATCTCACGATACATGGACCCATTCATTCATTCCTTTACACGGATCAGTCGTCCTGGTCCCTTTGCAGAAAAACAGCCCCAAAGCATGATGTTTCCACCCCCATGCTTCACAGTAGGTATGGTGTTCTTTGGATGCAACTCAGCATTCTTTGTCCTCCAAACACGACGAGTTGAGTTTTTACCAAAAAGTTATATTTTGGTTTCATCTGACCATATGACATTCTCCTAATCCTCTTCTGGATCATCCAAATGCACTCTAGCAAACTTCAGACGGGCCTGGACATGTACTGGCTTAAGCAGGGGGACACGTCTGGCACTGCAGGATTTGAGTCCCTGGCGGCGTAGTGTGTTACCGATGGTAGGCTTTGTTACTTTGGTCCCAGCTCTCTGCAGGTCATTCACTAGGTCCCCCCGTGTGGTTCTGGGATTTTTGCTCACCGTTCTTGTGATCATTTTGACCCCACGGGGTGAGATCTTGCGTGGAGCCCCAGCTCGAGGGAGATTATCAGTGGTCTTGTATGTCTTCCATTTCCTAATAATTGCTCCCACAGTTGATTTCTTCAAACCAAGCTGCTTACCTATTGCAGATTCAGTCTTCCCAGCCTGGTGCAGGGCTACAATTTTGTTTCTGGTGTCCTTTGACAGCTCTTTGGTCTTGGCCATAGTGGAGTTTGGAGTGTGACTGTTTGAGGTTGTGGACAGGTGTCTTTTATACTGATAACAAGTTCAAACAGGTGCCATTAATACAGGTAACGAGTGGAGGACAGAGGAGCCTCTTAAAGAAGAAGTTACAGGTCTGTGAGAGCCAGAAATCTTGCTTGTTTGTAGGTGACCAAATACTTATTTTCCACCATAATTTGCAAATAAATTCATTAAAAATCATACAATGTGATTTTCTGGAGAAAAAAAATCTCAATTTGTCTGTCATAGTTGACGTGTACCTATGATGAAAATTACAGGCCTCTCTCATCTTTTTAAGTGGGAGAACTTGCACAATTGGTGGCTGACTAAATACTTTTTTCCCCCACTGTATATATACAGTGCCTTCAGAAAGTATTCACACCCATTGACTTTTTCCACATTTTGTTGTGTTACAGACTGAATGTAAAGTTGATTACAATTTGTGACAGTCTTACACAAACTGCCCCATAATGTCAAAGTGGATTTATGTTTTTATACATTTTTACAAATGAATTAAAAATTAAAAGCTGAAATGCCTTGAGTTAATAAGTATTCAACACCTTTGTTATGGCAAGTCTAAATAAATGTAGGAGTAAAAATGTGCTTAACAAGTCACATAATAATTTGCAGGGACACACTCTGTGTGCAATAATAGTGTTTAACATGATTTTTGAATGACTACCCCACACATATAATTATCTGTAAGGTCCCTTAGTCGAGCAGTGAATTTCAAACAGATTCAACCACAAAGACCAGGGAGGTTTTCCAATGCCTCACAAAGAAGGGCACCTATTGGTAGATGGGTAAGACATTTTCAAAAAGCAGACATTGAATATTCCTTTGAGAATAGTAAAGTTATTAATTACACTTTGGATGGTGTATCAATAATCCCAGTCAATAATACCTCACAAAGAGGCACCTATTGGTAGATGGGTAAGACATTTTTAAAAAAGCAAACATTGAATATCCCTTTGAACATGGTGAAGTTATTAATTCAACTTTGGATGGTGTATCAATAATCCCAGTCACTACAAAGATACAGGCGTCCTTCCTAACTCAGTTGCCGGAGAGGAAGGAAACCGCTCAGGGATTTCACTATGAGGCCAATGGTGACTTTAAAAAGTTACAGAGTTGAATGGCTTAATGGCTGTGATAGGAGAAAATTGAGGATAGATCAACAACGTTGTAGTTACTCCACAATACTAACCTAAATGCCAGAGTGAAAAGAAGGAAGCCTGTACAGAAAACATACATCCTGTTTGCAATAAGACACTAAAGTAAAACTGCAAAAAATTAAGGAACTTTATGTCTTGAATACAAAGTGTGAACAGTCAGACCTGTGCACTCTGTCACGAGGAAACAGGATCAATAGAGCATATTTTCTGCTACTGTCCATCAGTGGTTGGCTTTTCGAGTCAGGTCTAGGAATGGTTGTCATGTCATAAATTCAGGGGTCAGATGGACCTGCAAACTGTTTTATTAGATGATCTGAAAAACCATGAGCAGTCAATGGGAAATATCATTATACTCATGGGTAAAGTATTTATTTTTAGGGCAATATCGGTTGAAATATTACAAAAAGTGAGGTTCAAGACCCTCGTAAGACATCAAAGTAAAATGGAGGGATGTATTGCAAAGAAAATAGCTAAATGGTATTATACTGGGAAATGTGGGTTAATCTGTGGACATCGGAAGTTTGGAGTTAAGATCAGAATGAATGGTGGATTGGCCGCTGTGGTTGAAAATCCTGCTCTTGCAGAGAGGAAACTAGGAATATATGTTTATTTATTTAACTATTTATTTAATGTACCTTACATGTGGGTACATGTAGTAGCAGTAGAAGTATTGTTGTCCGTTAGTTTACTCCAATCAGGGGAGGGGTGGTAGGACTGGGGGAAAAATACAAAATAAAATAAATAAATAAGGGGGATTAGAAATGATGCAAACAATTAATTTGATGGAACCCAAAACCTATCTGCAATATTAAAGCTGATCTCCCTCCCAAAAAATTTCAGAAATAAATAAATAAAAAACACACACAGATATATACAGTACACATGCACACGCTCAGGCCACAAACATCAGGGAAAGGATTGAGGTGTGACTATATTACATCCCCTGACACTTACATGTATGCTCTAAATGTCTGACATCACTACATTTCTGACACCACAAAGTCACACTTTCAAAAAAAAGAAAGGGGAAAAAGTTTAACTTTAAAGATTATGGCTTTGACCTGCTATATGCTTCATTTAGCGAAATCTGCTAAACATTTATGGTGTGTTTTTAAATATAACCCAAGTCAAAAGCTAACCTAACCAAAATGAACACTAATATTAACCTGAAGTGATTTGGCTGTACCTCTGTATAGCTCAAATGCATGGCACCCTCAGTCAAGCGCACACACACAACGTTTTTTGTCAGTAGACGTGTACTCTCAGAGAGACGCCAACGATTTCCTGTCATCTCTGTGCGGTACTTGTGGTTTGTCTACTTTCTCAGGAACTGAACATCTTAGGGTGTAATTATTTTCATGTTTACTTTCCATAACTCTGCTCTCTATTGATCCTTTCATTATGACATTGTCACAACGGTCACAAAATAAGCTTTAGAATACACAATAAGTTTGGGCATTCCTATTCTGTAACTGTAACATTATTAACATAGGTCCAGCCCATTTTTTTAGAGCTCCAAGAAGGGTCAGTGTACTATTGTGACTAGAACCCTGCATGATGGTAGCTCTCCTTCTCTCTCTTCATCCCCAGGCTGCTGATAGAGGAGGAGGAGAAGATGAAGGCCCTGCTGGCCCTCCAGGAGGAACAGGAGCAGTACATCCTGAAGACCCAGAGAGAGAAGCAGGAGCTCAGGCAGGAGATGGTAACCAAGTCCCAGGCTTTGAAGGAGGCCCAACACCAGCTGGAGAAGGTTCAGGCCAGCCGGCACAGAATGGACCAGGACATTGCGGTGAGTTTAACAAAATGAGTATCGAACCCAGATTGTCTGCTAAATGTACAGTATATCTGGGAACTACTGTCCAGACAACTACAGCAACTCGACAGCTACTCATCAAGCAAGCATAGTCCGCTTAACCACCTCTGCTGCACACATGTGTCTGTGTGAATGTGCATATGTGTGGGTGTTGAATGTACTGAAGCAAGCCACAGGACGGCAAGATAACTTTCAGGGTCTTAAAGGTCAGTGTAGATAGACGTTATGCAGTACTTTCCCCCACTCGGGTCCCATGATGACTATTTTGTATTTGCTGTATGTGTGTCAGTGTGCACCCTGTGTTATACAGTGGGGGAAAAAAGTATTTAGTCAGCCACCAATTGTGCAAGTTCTCCCAATTAAAAAGATGAGAGAGGCCTGTAATTTTCATCATAGGTACACGTCAACTATGACAGACAAAATGAGAAAAAAAAATCCAGAAAATCACATTGTAGGATTTTTTATGAATTTATTTGCAAATTATGGTGGAAAATAAGTATTTGGTCAATAACAAAAGTTTCTCAATACTTTGTTATATACCCTTTGTTGGCAATGACATAGGTCAAACGTTTTCTGTAAGTCTTCACAAGGTTTTCACACACTGTTGCTGGTATTTTGGCCCATTCCTCCATGCAGATCTCCTCTAGAGCAGTGATGTTTTGGGGCTGTCGCTGGGCAACACAGACTTTCAACTCCCTCCAAAGATTTTCTATGGGGTTGAGATCTGGAGACTGGTTAGGCCACTCCAGGACCTTGAAATGCTTCTTACGAAGCCACTCCTTCGTTGCCCGGGCGGTGTGTTTGGGATCATTGTCATGCTGAAAGACCCAGCCACGTTTCATCTTCAATGCCCTTGCTGATGGAAGGAGGTTTTCACTCAAAATCTCACGATACATGGCCCCATTCATTCTTTCCTTTACACGGATCAGTCGTCCTGGTCCCTTTGCAGAAAAACAGCCCCAAAGCATGATGTTTCCACCCCCATGCTTCACAGTAGGTATGGTGTTCTTTGGATGCAACTCAGCATTCTTTGTCCTCCAAACACGACGAGTTGAGTTTTTACCAAAAAGTTATATTTTGGTTTCATCTGACCATATGACATTCTCCCAATCCTCTTCTGGATCATCCAAATGCACTCTAGCAAACTTCAGACGGGCCTGGACATGTACTGGTTTAAGCAGGGGGACACGTCTTGCACTGCAGGATTTGAGTCCCTGGCGGCGTAGTGTGTTACCGATGGTAGGCTTTGTTACTTTGGTCCCAGCTCTCTGCAGGTCATTCACTAGGTCCCCCCGTGTGGTTCTGGGATTTTTGCTCACCGTTCTTGTGATCATTTTGACCCCACGGGGTGAGATCTTGCGTGGAGCCCCAGATCGAGGGAGATTATCAGTGGTCTTGTATGTCTTCCATTTCCTAATAATTGCTCCCACAGTTGATTTCTTCAAACCAAGCTGCTTACCTATTGCAGATTCAGTCTTCCCAGCCTGGTGCAGGTCTACAATTTTTTTTTCTGGTGTCCTTTGACAGCTCTTTGGTCTTGGCCATAGTGGAATTTGGAGTGTGACTGTTTGAGGTTGTGGACAGGCGTCTTTTAATCTGATAACAAGTTCAAACAGGTGCCATTAATACAGGTAACGAGTGGAGGACAGAGGAGCCTCTTAAAGTAGAAGTTACAGGTCTGTGAGAGCCAGAAATCTTGCTTGTTTGTAGGTGACCAAATACTTATTTTCCACCATAATTTGCAAATAAATTCATAAAAAATCCTACAATGTGATTTTCTGGTTTTTTTTTCCTCAATTTGTCTGTCATAGTTGACGTGTACCTATGATGAAAATTACAGGCCTCTCTCATCTTTTTAAGTGGGAGAACTTGCACAATTGGTGGCTGACTAAATACTTTTTTCCCCCACTGTATATTTACATTTACATTTTAGTCATTTAGCAGACGCTCTTATCCAGAGCGACTTACAGGAGCAATTAGGGTTAAGTGCCTTGCTCAAGGGCACATTAACGTCATTTAATGTGCCCTTCTTCTCGTCTGATAGTAATAAACATCTCAAAAAGAAGCACAGTGGCCTTTTGATCCAGCATAAACCACAAAAATGTATTCCCTGACTGCCCTCTCTCATTCTCTTCCCCTCCATCTCTCACCCTGTCCCTCTCCATGGTCTCACTCAGGCTACTCAAAGGAAGCTGCGACAGACCAGCACCAGCTTCAAACACTGGAACGTCCAGGTGAACAGACTGACGCATCCTGTTGGACCAGCAGGTGAGCTTAGTGGAGAGGGAAGTGTTCTAGTGCGTAAAGCTACGTTTGAACAGGTGCCTGTGTCAACCTCCTTGTCCTTGTCCTCCCTGCATTTTGTTTCTCTTTCTTTCACTTTTTCTACTCTCTCTCTCTGTCACTCTAATTCTCTCCTCCCCCTCCCTTTCTCTCTCCCAGAGAGAAGACCCTCTCTTGGAAGCTCAGGGGTCCCAGTTGTGCGTGTGCCCTCCCTAAGAGACCCGGGCCTACGCATGTACCATCAGAGGAGCAAGAGCGAGAAGGAGAAGTGAGGAGTGAGTGAGCATCAGTGGAAGAGAGGAGAGGCATCTGTCTCAAGCCTCCAATGGGTACATGGACAACACCCCCAAGCTAAGAATGTTAATATACACTGCTCAAAAAAATAAAGGGAACACTTAAACAACACATCCTAGATCTGAATGAATGAAATAATCTTATTAAATACTTTTTTCTTTACATAGTTGAATGTGCTGACAACTAAATCACACAAATATTATCAATGGAAATCAAATTTATCAACCCATGGAGGTCTGGATTTGGAGTCACACTCAAAATTAAAGTGGAAAACCACACTACAGGCTGATCCAACTTTGATGTAATGTCCTTAAAACAAGTCAAAATGAGGCTCAGTAGTGTGTGTGGCCTCCACGTGCCTGTATGACCTCCCTACAACGCCTGGGCATGCTCCTGATGAGGTGGCAGATGGTCTCCTGAGGGATCTCCTCCCAGACCTGGACTAAAGCATCCGCCAACTCCTGGACAGTCTGTGGTGCAACGTGGCGTTGGTGGATGGAGCGAGACATGATGTCCCAGATGTGCTCAGTTGGATTCAGGTCTGGGGAACGGGCGGGCCAGTCCATAGCATCAATGCCTTCCTCTTGCAGGAACTGCTGACACACTCCAGCCACATGAGGTCTAGCATTGTCTTGCATTAGGAGGAACCCAGGGCCAACCGCACCAGCATATGGTCTCACAAGGGGTCTGAGGATCTCATCTCGGTACCTAATGGCAGTCAGGCTACCTCTGGCGAGCACATGGAGGGCTGTGCGGCCCCCCAAAGAAATGCCACCCCACACCATGACTGACCCACCGCCAAACCGGTCATGCTGGAGGATGTTGCAGGCAGCAAAACGTTCTCCACGGCATCTCCAGACTCTGTCACGTCTGTCACATGTGCTCAGTGTGAACCTGCTTTCATCTGTGAAGAGCACAGGGCGCCAGTGGCGAATTTGCCAATCTTGGTGTTCTCTGGCAAATGCCAAACGTCCTGCACGGTATTGGGCTGTAAGCACAACCCCCACCTGTGGACGTCGGGCCCTCATACCACCCTCATGGAGTCTGTTTCTGACCGTTTGAGCAGACACATGCACATTTGTGGCCTGCTGGAGGTAATTTTGCAGGGCTCTGGCAGTGCTCCTCCTGCTCCTCCTTGCACAAAGGCGGAGATAGCGGTCCTGCTGCTGGGTTGTTGCCCTCCTACGGCCTCCTCCACGTCTCCTGATGTACTGGCCTGTCTCCTGGTAGCGCCTCCATGCTCTGGACACTACGCTGACAGACACAGCAAACCTTCTTGCCACAGCTCGCATTGATGTGCCATCCTGGATGAGCTGCACTACCTGAGCCACTTGTGTGGGTTGTAGACTCCGTCTCATGCTACCACTAGAGTGAAAGCACCGCCAGCATTCAAAAGTGACCAAAACATCAGCCAGGAAGCATAGGAACTGAGAAGTGGTCTGTGGTCACCACCTGCAGAACCACTTCTTTATTGGGGGTGTCTTGCTAATTGCCTATAATTTCCACCTGTTGTCTATTCCATTTGCACAAGAGCATGTGAATTTGTGTCAATCAGTGTTGCTTCCTAATTGGACAGTTTGATTTCACAGAAGTGTGATTGACTTGGAGTTACATTGTGTTGTTTAAGTGTTCCCTTAATTTTTTTGAGCAGTGTATATACATACCACTGGGGTTGTACTAGGGAGACAGGTAGCCTAGCAGTTAAGCGTGTTAGGCCAGCAACCGAAAGGTCGCTGGTCGAGTCCCCAGACTGACTAGGTGAGAAATCTGTTGATGTGCCCTTGAGCAAGGCACTTAACCTTAGTCGCTCTGGATAAGAGTGTCGGCTAATTGATTAAAATGTAAATGTACTATCATATCATTTGATAGCACCTTCTGTTTACTTAGAGGATGTGTTTTTGCGTGAAGGATATCTTTAAGTTCTGTGAGTGTTTTCACCTTTCTTTTCTCTCTTTCCCTGACCTTAGTGAATTATTATGATGGTAGGACTATTTGCCAAATAATGCTAATAATGCTTGGTGCCTTCATGGGGGGGAATGTTTTCAAATTGTAATTGTAATTATAAACTCTGTTACTGACACATACATAGCAGTTGTCAATCAATTGACAAGTTTGATGTTTATAATGAAACAAACTGAGTCTAAATAAATCCACAGGACAACTTGGATGATGACACTTTTTTATATTTTCTTTCTCCTGAACTGGCAGAAGAGTTTGAAATGGAAATAAATGCATTAGGATTGTTACATATTGGATCCTGTGGATGCGACTTCCTTCTACTTCTCTTGAAGCAGTCTGCTTTTATACACATTGGGGTGTCCGAGACAACGATGCTGATTATGCTGTGATGACAAGAAATCCGCTGACACTGTCCTTGATTATAATGGTTTATTACATCAAAGATCACAGTATCAATTTACAGACTCCTGCAGAAGTACGGAGAACAACTGACCCAATCTCTAATATGTTGTTCCTCTCTCTGTCCTTTGTTTAAAACATGGTATTTATATCCTATGTAACATAAGATGGGTGGTTTTTGATAGACCAATCCCTGGCCTCCCCATATCTCCAAATGTCCTCTATTCCAAGAAGCCTATGTAGTAATGCTTTCCAGATGTTTCAGCAAAGCAGAGTAAAGTTCCTCTATTACACCATTTGCAAATGTCAGCAAAATCATATACTTTCAGATACTACAACATCCTACACCAAACTATGCTGCTGATGTACTATGCTGCTGATGTAAAACCCTGCCAAATCTGTACTCAACATCTGCAGGAAACATGGTTAAGATAGACACCTAGAGGCAATATGGTTGACAATACTGGCAATAAAGCCAAATGGAAAGGTGGTGAACAGAATACCAGTATAACAGAATAGAATAGAATAGAATACTTGAATATATCATAAGGAAATGTGCTTTTCAACAAGCTACAGGCATACATACAGTGGCTTGTGAAAGTATTCACCCCCCTCTGCATTTTTCCTATTTTGTTGCCTTGCAACCTGGAATGAAAATGGATTTTGGGGGGGTTTGTATCTTTTGATTTACACAACATGCCTACCACTTTGAAGTTGCAAAATATTTTTTCTTGTGAAACAAACAAGAAATAAGACCAAAAAAAAAACACAAAGTCAATACTTTGTAGAGCCACCTTTTGCAGCAATTACAGCTACAAGTCTCTTTGGGTATGTCTCTATAAGCTTGGCACATCTAGCCACTGGGGTTTTTGCCCATTCTTCAAGGCAAAACTGCTCCAGCTCCTTCAAGTTGGATGGGTTCCGCTGATGTACAGCAATCTTTAAGTCATACCACAGATTCTTAATTGGATTGAGGTCTGGGCTTTGACTAGGCCATTCCAAGACATTTAAATGTTTCCCCTTAAACCACTCAAGTGTTGCTTTAGCAGTATGCTTAGGATCATTGTCCTGCTGGAAGGTGAACCGCCGTCCCAGTCTCAAATCTCTGGAAGACTGAAACAGGTTTCCTTCAGAAATTTCCCTGTATTTAGCGCCATCCATCATTCCTTCAATTCTGACCAGTTTCCCAGTCCCTGCCGATGAAAAACATCCCCACAGCATGATGCTGCCACCACCATGCTTCACTGTGGGGATGGTGTTCTCGGGGTGATGAGAGGTGTTGGGTTTGCACCAGACATAGCGTTTTCCTTGATGGCCAAAAAGCTCAATTTTAGTCTCATCTGACCAGAGTACCTTCTTCCATATGTTTGGGGAGTCTCCCACATGCTGAACACCAAATGTGTTTGCTTATTTTTTTCTTTAAGCAATGGCTTTTTTCTGGCCACTCTTCCGTAAAGCCCAGCTCTGTGGAGGGTACAGCTTAAAGTGGTCCTATGGACAGATACTCAAATCTCCGCTGTGGAGCTTTGCAGCTCCTTCAGGATTATCTTTGGTCTCTTTGTTGCCTCTCTGATTAATGCCCTCCTTGCCTGGTCCGTGAGTTTTGGTGGGCGGCCCTCTCTTGGCAGGTTTGTTGTGGTGCCATATTTGTTCCATTTTTTAATAATGGATTTAATGGTGCTCCGTGGGATGTTCAAAGTTTCTGATATTTTTTCATAACCCAACCCTTATCTGTACTTCTCCACAACTTTGTCCCTGACCTGTTTGGAGAGCTCCTTGGTTTTCATGGTGCCATTTGCATGGTGGTGCCCCTTGCTTTGTGGTGTTGCAGACTCTGGGGCCTTTCAGAACAGGTGTATATATACTGAGATCATGTGACAGATCATATGACACAGATTGCACACAGGTGGACTTTATTTAACTAATTATGTGACTTCTGAAGGTAATTGGTTGCACCATATCTTATTTAGGGGCTTCATAGCAAAGGGGGTGAATACATATGCAAGCACCACTTTTCCGTTATTTATTTTTTAGAATTTTTTGAAACAGGTTATTTTTTTCATTTCACTTCACCAATTTGGACTATTTTGTGTATGTCCATTACATGAAATCCAAATAAAAATCAATTTAAATTACAGGTTGTAATGCAACAAAATAGGAAAAACGCCAAGGGGGATGAATACTTTTGCAAGGCACTGTATAGCATACAGACAGACAGACATCACATCAGATAACATACATCAGACTACATATATCAGGTGGTGAATAAATGAATAACCAATCCAATGAAATCGTGATGATTCTCATTTAGGATGTGGAATAGGGAGAGAAGAACACTCTGTGGGTTACTGACTGTCACAGAAGCTTAAAAGTTCTCAAACATATGATTTGGGTGAATTTAAACCTTTATACATGTTTTTTTTCTCCACACTAAGACTGAATTTCAATATATGGATGTGCTAACTTAAAGCACTGTGCACATTCATTCCTAAAGTCTAAGTAAATGTTTTGTAAGCTAAACGTGAACTTTGCTCGTGCTGTTATTTGCTTTTTTATTCTGAAAAGCAAAGGACCGTAAAATCAATACAGGTGAAAGCACTGACTCACATGCGTTGGTGACACACTACGCTACGTGGTACGTGCTCATCGGACGGTGTGATGTCAACCACCGACATAAGTATGACAGAGGGTTGTCGCTACTTACCACAAGCACAAAGTCAAAATTGGCTATTATCGTAAAACTGAAAACAAAAATTTGCTTTTTGGTCTTAATTTAAGGTTAGGTTTAGTCATCAGGTCAGCAGTGTGCTTAAGGTTAGGGTTAGGTTTAAAATCAGATTTTAAGAAGATAATTTGTTTTAAAAAATAGGCGGGGTTTAGCAATAATTATGACCTTGTGGCTTTGGTAACTAGTGACTACCGTATGGGTTTGACAGATCGTGGAGCGGAGCGGAGCTGACTGATGGAAAACCAAAGAAACTATGGGAATAACAAGCCCTTCTCCATTCGACCAACCTTCAGGATATGCAACGAATGAACAAATAGGCGACAAAGCTAGTAACATTTTAATTTAAACATGTCCCACCTCTAGTTTGTCAAGTAGAAGAAGCGGGGAAAAGTAGAAAGGTGATGCTGCTGAACAGAAATAATGTTCCCGTGTTTTCGACGTTAATGAACGTGGAATAGAGCAGGCGAGGAACACATCATCAGGCGAAAGTCGGACTGTCCAGGATCCAACTAGCTCAGCTATCTAGCTACTGCTTGGATCAATTGTTTGCATGCAACAAAGGTAAAATGATATAAACTTGACTTTAACCAACGTTAGCATATCGTAAAGCTTGCCAGAACTGTGCTGAGCCTTAAGCATAGCTAGCTACTATAGTTAGCCAGCTAACGTTAGCATTAGGTCGTTAGCTAGCTAGCTATCCCAAATCAGAGCCCGTTCAAGCAGACATAGGAATTGGTTTGGCTAGCCAATTTAGCTAGCTAGCTTGCTCCAACCAGCTCACAATCAACATTTGGTTGCTAGCTAGTTAATTCACTTTAGAGTTAGATAGCAAGCTAGCTAAACTGTTTGTCTAATGTCTCGGCATGGGACAAATAATTTGTTTTTGTGTTATGGATAGATTAAGTATCACGTGAGGGATTAGAACCAGATGACAGGCTAATTAGTTAGCTAGCAAGCAAGCTATTTTAGCTAGCCAGCTAGCTGCTAGCTATCAAACTCCAATCCGTTCAGTTTGCTGACAAACTACATTGGGTCACCCACTTGAATAACTATTTCAACATTCACAAAGTTAACTATCTGAGGCTAGTACAGTACCAGGCGATAACATGGCTAGCTTTCGATTTTACTAGGTTACTACCTAACTAGATTCTAAGAATCCTACTACCTAACTAGATTCTAAGAATCCTCCTACCTAACTAGATTCTTCCACCACATTGGTCTAGTTTTCAGACGGTCCGTGCTCTCTGGAATCCTTGGGACGTGTTCAGACTGTGCGTAACTAACTGAAGTACCCATTTCATCGCAATCCCATGTCATTGCTTTGGTGACAGAATATTTATGACCTGAGAAAGATATGATATAACTACATACGATAACCTCAAGTGTAAACGGTAGAAAGCTACTTTTATGACAGTTATTACACAATCTGCTTCCCTTTTTAATAATAATAATAATACAATTCTTCATTATTGTAATAAAATGTGCTGACGTTATTGTTAAATATGACAAGCTGTAGCTCGCTATATGTGCGGTATATGCTATAGTTATGCAAAAGTTGTTAACCACAATATTGATTTTTCCTAGAATCTTATCTCATTTCACAACTTCATCAGCGCGAACTGTTTGTTCAGTGTCTTATCTAATCCAGTTGGGAGAGAGATTCCACCAGTGACCCATTCATTCATTCCTTCAGTCTGCAGGCTGACTAGGGTTCCGGCTCATACCACTTGGAGAGGGACATGTCTCTCAAATTGACACTTGCTCCCACCATGTCCCTACTTCACAAACAGAAAATGAAACAGTCCAACTAAAGGTTGAACTTTTAGTGAACCCTCGTAATTTTAGCTGTTGATGAGGTTTTGAGTTGGTCTAGTTGTGGTTTGTTTGTCTGTCGAGTAGTGTTGGTGGAAACAGTTGCATAATGGCTGTGGTAGTGTTTGTTTCTCCTAAACTCTTGTTCCCCAAGCAGATACCAGAGAGAAGCAGACCACACTGGGCCGAAGGGCACTCGGAATACAGAGCAGACATGATGCTGTTATGTTCTCATCAGCAATCTAGCCTCTTTCTCTATCTCTCTCTCTCTCTCTGTGTGTCTCATATTTTAGTCCTCTTTTTTTGAGACCTCACTTCCTCTCATACACTCCCTCAGTCTTTCTTTCCTTCTGAGCTATTTCAGTCCATCCCCCTCACTCCGTCTCCTTTAATACCTCTTCAACTCCCACAAACGCTCCAACTCTTATTTAAAATCTTTATTTCTCTCTCTCTTTGTCAGTCTCTCCCTCCCCTGTTCTCTCCCTTTTCCTCTTTTACCCCTGCTCCCCCCTTATGGCAGGGGGTAACACTGTCTGTCTGGTGGAGAGTTGAGTTTCCTTTTTTCCTTGTACTCCATGCCCTCAAGCTAGCGCTGTCTCCCTGTCAGCTCTCCTGGTGGTGTGCTGTTACACACACACACTTACTTAATACACTTACAAACTTAATACACACATACACGTCTGGCTGTGGGGGGTCTTTTTAGACTAGCTGGGAGGCTAGATTTTGCCACTCGGCACATTAACGGTTGCATAGGCCACAGTGCATGGTGCTGTGTTATAAGGTCACTTATAAACTGGGTGGTTCGAGCCCTGAATGCTAATTGACCGAAAGCCAAGGTATATCAGACCGTATACCACGGTTATGACAAAACATTTATTTTTACTGCTCTAATTACGTTAGTAGCCAGTTCATAATAGCAATAGGCACCTTGGGGGTTTGTGGTATATTGCCAATATACCACGGCTAAGGGCTGTATCCAGGCACTCTGCGTTGCGTCGTGCTAAAGAACAGCCCTTAGCCATGGTATATTGGCCATATACCACACCCCATCAGGCCATATTGCTTAAGTAAACTATGGCAGGGATTGGTTTGTCAAGATGGGTCAGATTTTTTTTCCCCCGTTGTCAACAAATGTAGCGACTAGCAAGCAACAGTTGTTTGCCAGCAGTGTCTATAAGCAGGATATAAGGGGTCTGCGAATAGTACTCTCTCCAGAAAGTGGGTTGATCTATCCAATTAGATGCTTAATTGCATCACTCAATTTATTATGGGTTTAGCGGTCGTGAAGCAAGGTAAGCTACCAGCTGGGTTCATCTCAGTGATAAGGGTCCCTTAACTTATTAGTTAATAGGACTGTAGAGGTTAGCGTTGCTATAAGCATCAAGTCATGCTTTTTGTGGAAGCAGGATATAATGCTATATTTGGCAACTTGGCGTCATGTCTGTTTTTTCTATAAGCAAAAGTCTTCCTCAGCCTATCATTTGGTCAAGTCTTTGGCATTTGATGTATTAATATTTCATGTTCATTGCTCTTTGGGGCAACAGCAGTTTAGTTACATTTACGTCATTTAGCAGACGCTCTTATCCAGAGCGACTTACAAATTGGTGCATTCAACTTATGATAGCCAGTGGGACAACCACTTTACTATATATATATATATATATTATTTTTTTCTTTCTTTCTTTGGGGTGGGGTAAGGGGGGATAGAAGGATTACTTTATCCTATCCCAGGTATTCCTTAAAGAGGTGGGGTTTCAAGTGTCTCCGGAAAGTGGTGAGTGACTCCGCTGTCCTGGTGTCGTGAGGGAGCTTGTTCCACCATTGGGGTGCCAGAGCAGCGAACAGTTTTGACTGGGCTGAGCGGGAACTGTACTTCCGCAGAGGTATGGGGGTCAGCAGGCCAGAGGTGGATGAACGCAATGCCCTCGTTTGGGTGTAGGGACTGATCAGAGCCTGAAGGTACGGAGGTGCCGTTCCCCTCACAGCTCCGTAGGCAAGCACCATGGTCTTGTAGCAGATGTGAGCTTCAACTGGAAGCCAGTGGAGTGTGCGGAGGAGCGGGGTGACGTGAGAGAACTTGGGAAGGTTGAACACCAGACGGGCTGCGGCATTCTGGATGAGTTGTAGGGGTTTAATGGCACAGGCAGGGAGCCCAGCCAACAGCGAGTTGCAGTAATCCAGACAGGAGATGACAAGTGCCTGGAATAGGACCTGTGCCGCTTCCTGTGTAAGGCAGGGTCGTACTCTCCGAATGTTGTAGAGCATGAACCTACAGGATCGGGTCACCGCCTTGATGTTAGCGGAGGACGACAGAGTGTTGTCCAGGGTCACGCCAAGGCTCTTTGCACTCTGGGAGGAGGACACAACGGAGTTGTCAACTGTGATGGTGAGATCATGGAACGGGCAGTCCTTCCCCGGGAGGAAGAGCAGCTCCGACTTGCCGAGGTTCCGCTGGAGGTGGTGATCCGTCATCCACACTGATATGTCTGCCAGACATGCTGAGATGCGATTCGCCACCTGGTTATCAGAAGGGGGAAAGGAGAAGATTAGTTGTGTGTCGTCTGCGTAGCAATGATAGGAGAGGCCATGTGAGGATATGACAGAGCCAAGTGACTTGGTGTATAGCGAGAATAGGAGAGGGCCTAGAACTGAGCCCTGGGGGACACCAGTGGTGAGAGCACGTGGTGCGGAGACAGATTGTCGCCACGCCTCTTGGTAGGAGCGACCTGTCAGGTAGGACGCAATCCAAGAGTGAGCCGCGCCGGAGATGCCCAACTCGGAGAGGGTGGAGAGGAGGATCTGATGGTTCACAGTATCAAAGGCAGCAGACAGGTCTAGAAGGACAAGAGCAGAGGAGAGAGAGTTAGCTTTAGCAGTGCGGAGAGCCTCCGTGACACAGAGAAGAGCAGTCTCAGTTGAATGACCAGTCTTGAAACCTGACTGGTTTGGATCAAGAAGGTCATTCTGAGAGAGTTGGCTAAAGACGGCACGCTCAAGGGTTTTGGAGAGAAAAGAAAGAAGGGATACTGGTCATCAACTCATCCTTGACCGCTGGCTATGTCCCTTCCGTCTTCAAGAGAGCGAGAGTGGCACCCCTTCTCAAAAAAACAAAATTCGATCCCTCCGATGTCAACAACTACAGACCAGTATCCCTTCTTTCTTTTCTCTCTCAAACTCTTGAGCGTGCCGTCTTTAGCCAACGCTCTTGCTATCTCTCTCAGAATGACCTTCTTGATCCAAACCAGTCAGGTTTCAAGACTGGTCATTCAACTGAGACTGCTCTTCTCTGTGTCACGGAGGCTCTCCGCACTGCTAAAGCTAACTCTCTCTCCTCTGCTCTTGTCCTTGTAGACCTGTCTGCTGCCTTTGATACTGTGAACCATCAGATCCTCCTCTCCACCCTCTCCGAGCTGGGCATCTCCGGCGCGGCTCACTCTTGGATTGCGTCCTACCTGACTGGTCGCTCCTACCAAGTGGCGTGGCGAGAATCTGTCTCTGCACCACGTGCTCTCACCACTGGTGTCCCCCAGGGCTCAGTTCTAGGCCCTCTCCTATTCTCGCTATACACCAAGTCTCTTGGCTTTGTCATATCCTCACATGGCCTCTCCTATCATTGCTACGCAGACGACACACAACTAATCTTCTCCTTTCCCCCTTCTGATAACCAGGTGGCGAATCGCATCTCTGCATGTCTGGCAGACATATCAGTGTGGATGACGGATCACCACCTCAAGCTGAACCTCGGCAAGACGGAGCTGCTCTTCCTCCCGGGGAAGGACTGCCCGTTCCATGATCTCGCCATCATGGTTGACAACTCCGTTGTGTCCTCCTCCCAGAGTGCGAAGAGCCTTGGCGTGACCCTGGACAACACCCTGTCGTTCTCCGCTAACATCAAGGCGGTGACCCGATCCTGTAGGTTCATGCTCTACAACATTCGGAGAGTACGACCCTGCCTTACACAGGAAGCGGCACAGGTCCTAATCCAGGCCCTTGTCATCTCCCGTCTGGATTACTGCAGCCCGTCTGGTGTTCAACCTTCCCAAGCTCTCTCACGTCACCCCGCTCCTCCGCACACTCCACTGGCTTCCAGTTGAAGCTCGCATCTGCTACAAGACCATGGTGCTTGCCTACGGAGCTGTGAGGGGAACGGCACCTCCGTACCTTCAGGCTCTGATCAGTCCCTACACCCAAACGAGGGCATTGCGTTCATCCACCTCTGGCCTGCTGGCCCCCCTACCTCTGCGGAAGCACAGTTCCCGCTCAGCCCAGTCAAAACTGTTCGCTGCTCTGGCACCCCAATGGTGGAACAAGCTCCCTCACGACGCCAGGACAGTGGAGTCACTCACCACCTTCCGGAGACACTTGAAACCCCACCTCTTTAAGGAATACCTGGGATAGGATAAAGTAATCCTTCTACCCCCCCCCCCCCCCCAAAAAAAAAAAAAACATATTGTAAAGTGGTTGTCCCACTGGCTATAAGGTGAATGCACCAATTTGTAAGTCGCTCTGGATAAGAGCGTCTGCTAAATGACGTAAATGTAAAAAATGTAAATGTTGACATCGGAGGGATCGAGTGTAGGTTTTTTGAGAAGGGGTGCAACTCTCGCTCTCTTGAAGATGGAAGGGACATAGCCAGCGGTCAAGGATGAGTTGATGAGCGAGGTGAGGTAAGGGAGAAGGTCACCGGAGATGGTCTGGAGAAGAGAGGAGGGGATAGGGTCAAGCGGGCAGGTTGTTGGGCGGCCGGCCGTCACAAGTCGCAAGATTTCATCTGGAGAGCGAGGGGAGAAAGAAGTCAAAGCATAGGGTAGGGCAGTGTGAGCAGGACCAGCGGTGTCATTTGACTTAACAAACGAGGATCGGATGTCGTCAACCTTCTTTTCAAAATGGTTGATGAAGTCATCCACAGAGAGGGAGGAGGGGGGGGGGAGGATTCAGCAGGGAGGAGAAGGTGGCAAAGAGCTTCCTAGGGTTAGAGGCAGATGCTTGGAATTTAGAGTGGTAGAAAGTGACTTTAGCAGCAGTTACTGTGGCACCACACACACTGACTAGAGCTGTGAGGATGCATTGTGTGGTTTCACACCTCATCAGTCTGACTAGGCAGTAACCACTGTGTGGGTTGGCTTGGGCATGTCTGCTGATGTTGACTTATTCATGCTGCAATGGGAGGTGCAGCAGGCACTTGCAGTGTTTCCCCTATATTCATTTAGCAGCGACGGGCCGCCGCTGCTAAATCGTGGCCTCCACTCCAAAAAATATGATTGAAAAAAGATATACACTGAACAAAAATATAAACTCAACATGTAAAGTGTTGGTCCCATGTTTCATGATGTCCTGTGGACAAACGGTTTGCTGATGTCAACGTTATGAACAGAGTGCCCCATGGGCAGGCATAAGCTATGGACAACGAACACAATTGCATTTTAACGATGGCAATTTGAATGCACAGAGTTACCATGACGAGATCCTGAGGCCCTGTCATGCCATTCATCCTCCACCATCACCTCATGTTTCAGAATGATAATGCACAGTCCCATGTCACAAGGATCTGTATTCAATTCCTGGAAGCTGAAAATGTCCCTGTTCTTCCATGGCCTGCATACTCACCAGACATATCACCCATTGAGCATGTTCGGGATGCTCTGGATCGACGTGTACGACAGCGTGTTCCAGTTCCCGCCAATATCCAGCAACTTCGCACAGCCATTGAAGAGGAGTGGGACAACATTCCACAGGCCACAATCAGCAGCCTGATCAACTCTATGTGAAGGAGATGTCACGCTGCATGAGGCAAATGGTGATCACACCAGATACTGACTGGTTTTCTGATCCACGCTCCTACTTTTAAAAAAAAGATATCTGTGACCAACAGATTAATATCTGTATTCCCAGTCATATGAAATCCATAGATTAGGCCCTAATTAATTTATTTCAAGTGACTGATTTCCTTATGAACTGTAACTCAGTCAAATCTTTGAAATTGTTGCGTTTTATCTTTTTGTTCAGTATAATTGAGAAAAAGTTTTCAGTGTATACCAGATATAAAGTATGTAGAAAATATAATGGAGCGATATATTTTTAAAATAAGATAGTCTTTGAGAACTAACAACTACCAGAATAAAAACTAGACGGGCATTTCCATTGAAAAGAACCCATGAGCACCAACAGGTGATGTTCAAAGGAGCATATCAAATTGGGTGTCAAATGAAAGCTGATTCTATATTTTTGGGAAATGAAGGCAAAGATACATAAAGGCTTTGATTTCTGAATAAACAGATGGAAAAGAGGTCATAGAAAACATCTACCAGAAAGTCTTAAAGGTATCAGAAATACATCAAAACACAATGTTGAAGTAATGACCCCTGCCAACTAATATCAACACTTATATTTCGTTTTGGAGAAATTGTTTACCTTCAGCAAGTTTAAGAAATATTACCTTGTAATTTTGTTACCAAAAAACCCACATATCTTTAAGATGTTTTCTAATTTCTCTCCCTCATGAGGAAGGAGAATATTGAAATTTCACAGAAGTAACAAGTAATGGTAGACCTACCAATTTAGTTACAGGGATTTTACTGATATCAATTTTGTTCATAAATTATTAAAGGGATACTTCAGGATTTTGGCAATGAGAACCTTGATCTACTTCCCTAGAGTCGGATGAACTTGTGGATACCATTTTTGTCTCTCTGTCCAGAATGAAGGAAGTTGGAGGTAGTTTGGCGAGCCAATGTTAACTAGCGTTAGCGCCATGACTGGAAGTGTATGGGTATCTGCTAGCATATCCCTTTAAGTAATTAAAACTCTTAATTCCGTTACCAAATTGGCAACAGGGTTACCAAAAATTCTGTAACGGAATAACTGCAACTGATTTGGCTACAATTGGAAATCATAATAGTCCCAAACCACAGTTGGGTAACCTGCTACTGTTCTCCCTTCCACTGGCATACTGTTTTCTTTCTTTCTGTGGTCTGGTGGTCAAACCAAGAGTGTTAAAACAGTCTGAGTCTGGACAACTCTACCCTCTCTCTCTCTCCTTCTGCCTCTCTCTCTCAATCTCCAGTTAATGTCACCTCTCCCAGCTCTTACTGACACAGTTCCAAATGTTGCATGCATCGGTCAGAAAATCGATTCAAATGTTACGAATCGCCTGTTCACTAAAATGTTTTACTCATATTACTTTCTTTCTACCTTCCGAAAATACCTCATCTTTTGTGACAACTGTGTCGAACTAAGCATGTAACTGTGTTGACAGTCATTGATCAACAAGTCATTTTGTATGCCGACCAACCCAGGCAATATCAGTAGCCTAGTCAAACTGTGCACTGTGCGCTGCTTCGCACGCTGTCCAATGAGACGTAGGCTACGCATAACCTTCAGCATTCAAATATTTGTAAAATGGCTTGCGCAATATTAGGCTTTATTAGTTGAGTGACAATCAATGTAATTTGCTACGTTATTATCAAATGCGCTGTTAAATTGTGTTCTACCAGAATAAAGTAGCCTAAGCAACCGCCTGAGACAGGACTCACATCTGGCTATATAGCCTACCTGCTGATCTGGGCTTAGGCTACATTAGATGTTATTTTGATTGTTCAGGGTTCACCATCAGCAATAGATTAGGTTGTTTTGCTTTAAACAGTGTATTTTCTTGATATACAGGGGAATGTTGATCATTCCATAATCAGGACAACATTTGCTTTTTCTACCCGCACTGCACAGTCAAAGCGGGAGGAAACGAAAAGTTCACTTCCAAATTTTGCCCCGGGAGCCGCATTCGGTCTTCAACGAGGTCCGGAGGGCCGCACTGAAAATTGGTTATATTTTCTTGCTGTCAAAAATATTGTCCTCTATCCATTGTTTTTGGAATTTGATGCTCCCTGATGGTCTAGTGACTTTGCGACCTGGACAGTCAAGAAACTGTATGAATATAGGTCCAATATCATTTCTACACAGTTTTGATTTGGTTTTAGTCATTTGAAAGTATATTGAGTTTGTGTATTTTAATTTCTTTACTCAAACCACCCGTGGGCCGGATTGGACCCCCTCACGGGCCGGATCGTGGGCCGTATGTTTGACACTCCTGGTCTAAACCATTCGATTTTGAGACTGGGGTGAAATCCAAAGTTGTGCTATATAGTCAGTATACAAACATGAAGAACTGCTCTTTTCATGACACAGACTGACCAGGTGAAAGCTATGATCCCTTATTGATGTCACTTGTTAAATCCACTTCAATCAGTGTAAATGAAGGGGATGAGACAGGTTAAATAATGATTTGTAAGCCTTGAGACAATTGAGACATGGATTGTACGTGTGTCATTCAGAGGGTGAAAAGGAAAGACAAAAAATGTAAGTGCCTTTTGAACGGGGTATGGTAGTAGGTGCCAGGCGCACCGGTTTGTGTCAACAACTGCAACACTGCTTGGTTTTTCATGCTCAACAGTTTCCTGTGTGTATCAAGAATGGTCCACCACCCAAAGGACATCCAGCCAACTTGACACAATTGTGGGAAGCATTGGAGTCAACATGGGCCAGCATCCCTGTGGAACACTTTCGACACCTTGTAGAGTCAGTGAAATAAGTAATTTAGAGATGCGGTCTTAAGGGCAGATATTCAGGAGGCAGAAGGTTCAGGTGCATAAGTGTTGATATTTATATTCAGACATACTGACTTTTTCCACATTCTGTTACGTTATACAGTGGGGAAATAAAGTATTTAGTCAGCCACCAATTGTGCAAGTTCTCCCACTTAAAAAGATGAGAGAGGCCTGTAATTTTCATCATAGGTACACGTCAACTATGACAGACAAATTGAGGGAAAAAAATCCAGAAAATCACATTGTAGGATTTTTTATGAATTTATTTGCAAATTATGGTGGAAAATAAGTATTTGGTCACCTACAAACAAGCAAGATTTCTGGCTCTCACAGACCTGTAACTTCTTCTTTGAGGCTCCTCTGTCCTCCACTCGTTACCTGTATTAATGGCACCTGTTTGAACTTGTTATCAGTATAAAAGACACCTGTCCACAACCTCAAACAGTCACACTCCAAACTCCACTATGGCCAAGACCAAAGAGCTGTCAAAGGACACCAGAAACAAAATTGTAGACCTGCACCAGGCTGGGAAGACTGAATCTGCAATAGGTAAGCAGCTTGGTTTGAAGAAATCAATTGTGGGAGCAATTATTAGGAAATGGAAGACGTACAAGACCACTGATAATCTCCCTCGATCTGGGGCTCCACGCAAGATCTCACCCCGTGGGGTCAAAATGATCACAAGAACGGTGAGCAAAAATCCCAGAACCACACGGGGGGACCTAGTGAATGACCTGCAGAGAGCTGGGACCAAAGTAACAAAGCCTACCATCAGTAACACACTACGCCGCCAGGGACTCAAATCCTGCAGTGCCAGACGTGTCCCCCTGCTTAAGCCAGTACATGTCCAGGCCCGTCTGAAGTTTGCTAGAGTGCATTTGGATGATCCAGAAGAGGATTGGGAGAATGTCAGATGAAACCAAAATAGAACTTTTTGGTAAAAACTCAACTCGTCGTGTTTGGAGGACAAAGAATGCTGAGTTGCATCCAAAGAACACCATACCTACTGTGAAGCATGGGGGTGGAAACATCATGCTTTGGGGCTGTTTTTCTGCAAAGGGACCAGGACGACTGATCCGTGTAAAGGAAAGAATGAATGGGGCCATGTATCGTGAGATTTTGAGTGAAAACCTCCTTCCATCAGCAAGGGCATTGAAGATGAAACGTGGCTGGGTCTTTCAGCATGACAATGATCCCAAACACACCGCCCGGGCAACGAAGGAGTGGCTTCGTAAGAAGCATTTCAAGGTCCTGGAGTGGCCTAGCCAGTCTCCAGATCTCAACCCCATAGAAAATCTTTGGAGGGAGTTGAAAGTCTGTGTTGCCCAGCGACAGCCCCAAAACATCACTGCTCTAGAGGAGATCTGCATGGAGGAATGGGCCAAAATACCAGCAACAGTGTGTGAAAACCTTGTGAAGACTTACAGAAAACGTTTGACCTGTGTCATTGCCAACAAAGGGTATATAACAAAGTATTGAGAACATTTTGTTATTGACCAAATACTTATTTTCCACCATAATTTGCAAATAAATTCATAAAAAAATCCTACAATGTGATTTTCTGGAATTTCTTTTCTCATTTTGTGTGTCATAGTTGATGTGTACCTATGATGAAAATTACAGGCCTCTCTCATCTTTTTAAGTGGGAGAACATGCACAATTGGTGGCTGACTAAATACTTTTTTTCCCCACTGTATATAATTCACAAGTGATAAGCTAGTGTTGTCACCCATCAGACTATTCTTAATTTAATCTTGTCTTTACATATACATTTATTATTTATACATAAATAATATGTGACAATTGTTTTGATTTTAGAATGGACCATTATCATGCACCTGTATCGAAACAGCGGCATCGGGAAAAAATACATGTAATCTGTGCACTTAAATAGCGAATGGAGGACGCTTTTCCCTGTGGTGTATTTTCATGCCAGCCAGGTAGGCCATACTCCTGTTGTAAATATAAGCAATGTGCTTAATATTAGGAAAGTTGAGAAATAAATATAGTAGGGCTAGCCTATAGAAAGCTGATGGGATCCTCCTCTTAGTAGAGGCCATCACTCTGTTTTCTCGCGCCATTGCATAGCCTATAGAAGTGTTGAGCAACATGAGCTCATGGGCTCTCATTAAGTTTGATTAGATTTTCGAAAACATTTGCATTGATGTCAGAGTAATTAGAGGGACAATAGAGTGCTGAGTACCAGGCAGTAAGCAAGTTTGGTAGGCTACTAATGACCAGCAACAGCATCAAAGCTTGGAGAAGCCTAATTACCGTCACTAAACGGTCATGTGGAATTTGACTGCCTTCATGACTCGTGACCGCCGGTGTGGCAGTAATACGGTCACCACAACAGCCCTAACCACAGGTGGACTCCATTCAAGTTGTAGAAACTTCTCAAGGATGATCAATGGAAACGGGATGCACCTGAGCTCAATTTAGAGTGTCCATAGCAAAGGGTCTAAGTACTAAATAAGGTATATCTGTTTTACTTTTTTTTTTTTTTTTGCAAAAAAATCAAAACCTGTTTTCGCATTGTCATTATGGGGTTTTGCGTGTAGATGGATGAAAAAAATAAAAAATAAAGCTGTAATATAACAAAATGTGGAAAAAGTAAAGGGGTCGGAGTACTTTCCAAATGCACTGTATACCCGAGGCACACTTCCTGGAACATACCAACATATGTATGGCAACAACACCAAAATCTGGCTAATACAATTGTAACTGTCTTAACTGGGGTGCGCAACTTAATATAAGGAAGGTGTTCCTAATGTGTGGTATACTCAGTGTATATACACAGGGCTCTACATTGTGACAATTTTACTCGCATATGTGCGTAACTGTTTTTCTGTGTGATTTTTTATTTAAGATCACTAGTGTGCCTAAAGAATTAAGGATTCTAGCTTTATTACCTCATATTACCTCATGTGCTCCTAAATTTCATTGTGAAATGTCAACTTAAGCGCACAAGTGGGGGGACAAAAAGCAAACATTGCCCTCTTTATCTGATAGTGGGGTGGTAGATGCCCAGTTTCTGTTGTGGCTCAGCTCCGGTGCCTACATGCACTCACCGGCCAGTTTATTAAGTACACCCTCCCATTCACAAACATTGAACGCTCCTACAGACAGTGAGTCACGTGGCAGTGGCTTGCTATATAAAGCAGGCAGACAGGCATCGAGGCACTCAGTTACTCTTCGATTGAACGTTAGAATGGGCAAAGCGAGTGACCTAAGCTTCTTGGAGCATGGTATGATTGTTGGTGCCAGGCTCCGGATCCAGTATCTCAGAAATGGCTGCCCTCCTGGGCTTTTCACACACGACAGTGTAGGGTTTACTGAGAATGGTGCAACAAACAAAAAGCATCCAGTCAGCGGCAGTCCTGTGGGCGAAAACAGCTCATCGAATGAGAATGGCAAGAATCGTGCAAGCTTACAGGCGGGCCACAGACAAATAACGGCGCAGTACAACAGTGGTATGCAGAACGGCATCTCAAAATGCACAACTCTTCGATCCTTGTCACGGATAGGCTAATGCAGCAGAGGGGTTCACTCCTCTCAGCTAAAAACGTCAGCATGGACCAACTTCCCTGTGGAACATTTCTGAAACCTCCTCCACCCTGTTCTGGAGGCAAAGGGGGGGACAGCCCGGTACTAGACGGATGTACCTAATAAACTGGCCAGTGAGTGTACAGTCGTGGTCAAAAGTTTTGAGAATGACACAAGTATTGGTCTTCACAAAGTTCGCTGCTTCGGTGTTATGAGATATTTTTGTCAGATGTTACTATGGTATACTGAAGTATAATTACAAGCATTCCATAAGTGTCAAAGGCTTTTATTGACAATTACATTAAGTTTAGGCAAAGAGTCAATATTTGCAGTGTTGACCCTTCTTTTTCAAGACCTCTGCAATCCGCCCTGGCATGCTGTCAATTAACTTCTGGGCCACATCCTGACTGATGGCAGCCCATTCTTGCATAATCAATGCTATGAGTTTGTCTAAATGTGTGGGTTTTTGTTTGTCCACCCGCCTCTTGAGGATCGACCACAAGTTCTCAATGGACCCAAAATGTCGATGTTTTGTTCCCCGAGCCACTTAGTTATCACTTTTGCCTTATGGCAAGGTGCTCCATCATGCTGGAAAAGGCATTGGTCATTACCAAACTGTTCTTGGATGGTTGGGAGAAGTTGCTCTCGGAGGATGTGTTGGTACCATTATTTATTCATGGCTGTGTTCTTAGGCAAAATTGTGAGTGAGCCCACTCCCTTGGCTGAGAAGCAACCCCACACATGAATGGTCTCAGGATGCTTTACTGTTGGCATGACACAGGACTGATGGTAGCGCTCACCTTGTCTTCTCCGGACAAGGTGTTTTCCGGATGCCCCAAACAATCGGAAAGGGGATTCATCAGAGAAAATGACTTTACCCCAGTCCTCAGCAGTCCAATCCCTGTACCTTTTGCAGAGTATCAGTCTGTCCCTGATGTTTTTCCTGGAGAGAAGTGGCTTCTTCGCTGCCCTTCTTGACACCAGGCCATCCTCCAAAAGCCTTCGCCTCACTGTGCGTGCAGATGCACTCACACCTGCCTGCTGCCATTCCTGAGCAAGCTCTGCACTCGTGGTGCCCCGATCCCGCAGCTGAATCAACATTAGGAGACGGTCCTGGCGCTTGCTGGACTTTCTTGGGCGCCCTGACGCCTTCTTCACAACAATTGAACCTCTCTCCTTGAAGTTCTTGATGACGCAATGATGACGGCACGTGTTTCCTTGCAGGTAACCATGGTTAACAGAGGAAGAACAATTATTTCAATTACCAACCTCCTTTTAAAGCTTCCAGTCTGTTATTCTAACTCAATCAGCATGACAGAGTGATCTCCAGCCTTGTCCTCGTCAACACACTCTCCTGTGTTAACGAGAGAATCACTGACATGATGTCAGCTGGTCCTTTTGTGGCAGGGCTGAAATGCAGTGTAAATGTTTTTGGGGGATTAAGTTCATTTTCATGTCAAAGAGGGACTTTGCAATTAATTGCAATTCATCTGATCACTCTTCATGACATTCTGGAGTATATGCAAATTGGCATCATCAAAACTGAGGCAGCAGACTTTGTAAATTAGTATTTGTGTCATTCTCAACTTTTGACCACGACTGTACATGTATATCATTCACAAAAACACACACACACAGAGAGAGAGAAGTCAGCTCAGACAGGCCCCCGCTAATGAGCTCCATCTTTAAATTTAGAATGGAAAATGTATGGTTATGCAACAAATGTTTAGCACATCGCATCGAACTAGGGGTGTGATGTTTAAACATTTAAAAGAAATTGGGATCGTTAACGTTTAGACAATAAATCATACATGTGCCACTAGAGATCCTGGTTCAAGTCCAGGCTCTGTCGCAGCCGGCCGCGACTGGGAGACCCATGGGCGGCACACAATTGGTCCAGGGTAGGGGAGGGTTTGGCCGGCAGGGATGTGGGTTCGTTTCCCACGGGGGGCCAGTATGGGAAAAAAAAATAATAATACATGTATGCATTCACTAACTGTAAGTCGCTCTGGATAAGAGCGTCTGCTAAATGACTAAATTGTAAATGTAGAAAACCTGGTTGTCTACTTTCCACCTGACACTGAGATGAATTCACCTTTCAGCAGGACAATAACCTAAAACACAAGGCCAAATCTACACTGGAGTTGCTTACCAGTGTTCCTGAGTGGCTGAGTTACAGTTTTGATTTAAATGGTTGTCTAGCGATGATCAACAACCAATTTGACAGAGCTTGAAGAATTTTGAAAGTAGAGAGTAGTAGTAGTAGAGACTTACCCAGAAAGACTCAGCTTTTATCGCTGCCAAAGGTGCTTCTACAAAGTATTGACTCGGGGTGTGAATACTTATGTAAATGAGATTTCTGTATTTAATTTTCAATAAATGTGCAAATATTTCTAAAAACATGATTTCACTTTGTCATCATGGGATATTGTGTGTAGATGGGTGAGGGGGGATTTTTTTATATTTTGAATTCAGGCTGTAACACAACAAAGTGGAATAAGTCAAGGGGTATATGAATACTTTCTGAAGGCACTGTATGTATCAAATTGGCTTGAAAGGGAAAGGTGCACATCCTTAGTACAGTGAGTAGAGTACAGTATATTGTACAGTACTATACTCTACTGTACTGAACTCTACCCTGCTGTGCTGTACTGCACTGTACTCTACTTTGCTCTGCTGTGATGTCCAAACTTGTGGAACATTACATTTACATTTACGTCATTTAGCAGACACTCTTATCCAGAGCGACTTACAAATTGGTGCATTCACCTTATAGCCAGTGGGATAACCACTTTACAATATGTTTTTTTTGTTTTTTTTTTCTTTCTTTGGGGTGGGTTAAGGGGGGGTAGAAGGATTGCTTAAAGAGGTGGTGTTTCAAGTGTCTCCGGAAGGTGGTGAGTGACTCCGCTGTCCTGGCGTCGTGAGGGAGCTTGTTCCACCATTGGGGTGCCAGAGCAGCGAACAGTTTTGACTGGGCTGAGCCGGAACTGTGCTTCTGCAGAGGTAGGGGGGCCAGCAGGCCAGAGGTGGATGAACGCAGTGCCCTCGTTTGGGTGTAGGGACTGATCAGAACCTGAAGGTACGGAGGTGCCGTTCCCCTCACAGCTCCGTAGGCAAGCACCATGGTCTTGTAGCAGATGCGAGCTTCAACTGGAAGCCAGTGGAGTGTGTGGAGGAGCGGGGTGACGTGAGAGAACTTGGGAAGGTTGAACACCAGACGGGCTGCGACATTCTGGATGAGTTGTAGGGGTTTAATAGCACAGGCAGGGAGCCCAGCCAACAGCGAGTTGCAGTAATCCAGAAGGGAGATGACAAGTGCCTGGATTAGGACCTGTGCCGCTTCCTGTGTAAGGCAGGATCGTACTCTCCGAATGTTGTAGAGCGCAATCCAAGAGTGAGCCGCGCGGGAGATGCCCAGCTCGGAGAGGGTGGAGAGGAGGATCTGATGGTTCACAGTATCAAAGGCAGCAGACAGGTCTAGAAGGACAAGAGCAGAGGAGAGAGAGTTAGCTTTAGCAGTGCGGAGAGCCTCCGTGACACAGAGAAGAGCAGTCTCAGTTGAATGACCAGTCTTAAAACCTGACTGGTTTGGATCAAGGGGGGGAGGATTCAGCAGGGTGGAGAAGGTGGCAAAGAGCTTCCTAGGGTTAGAGGCAGGTGCTTGGAATTTAGTGGTAGAAAGTGGCTTTAGCAGCAGAACCGGAGGAAGAAAATGTAGAGAGGAGGGAGTGAAAAGATGCCAGGTCCGCAGGGAGTCTAGCTTTCCTCCATTTCCGCTCGGCTGCCCAGAGCCCTGTTCTGTGAGCTCGCAATGAGTCGTCAAGCCACGGAGCAGGAGGGGAGGACCGGGCCGGCCGGGAGGATAGGGGACATAGAGAGTCAAGGGAGGAGAGGAGGGTTGAGGAGGCAGAATCAGGAGATTGGAGGGAGAAGGATTGAGCAGAGGGAAGAGATGATATGATGGAAGAGGAGAGAGTAGCGGGAGAGAGAGAGCGAAGGTTGCGCATTACCATCTGAGTAGGGGCAGAGTGAGTAGTGTTGGAGGAGAGCGAGAGAGAAAAGGATACAAAGTAGTGGTCGGAGACATGGAGGGGAGTTTTTACATTTACATTTTAGTCATTTAGCAGACGCTCTTATCCAGAGCGACTTACAGTTAGTGAGTGCATACATTATTCTTTTTTTCATACCCCCTGTGGGAATCGAACCCACAACCCTGGCGTTGCAAACGCCATGCTCTTATCAACTGAGCTACATCCCTGCCGGCCATTCCCTCCCCTACCCTGGACGACGCTGGGCCAATTGTGCGCCGCCCCATGGGTCTCCCGGTCACGGCCGGCTACGACAGAGCCTGGATTCGAACCACGATCTCTAGTGGCACAGCTAGCACTGTGATGCAGTGCCTTAGACCACTGCGCCACTCGGGAGACTCAGTTGCAGTGAGATTAGTAGAAGAACAGCATCTAGTAAAGATGAGGTCAAGCGTATTGCCTGCCTTGTGAGTAGGGGGGGACGGTGAGAGGGTGAGGTCAAAAGAGGAGAGGAGTGGAAAGAAGGAGGCAGAGAGAAATTAGTCAAAGGCAGACGTAGGGAGGTTAAAGTCACCCAGAACTGTGAGGGGTGAGCCATCCTCAGGAAATGAACTTATCAAGGCGTCAAGAGGAGCATGAGGAGAATGACTTTCATATCCACAATTATGCATTTCTGTGTAGTACAGATCAGGGACCAATTATGTAATTCTGTTACCGTAATTCTGTTAACAGGTGTAAATCCACTTCACATACTATAGTTCAATAATGAAAATATATATTTTTCTAACTCAAGTTGCCATGTCATAGTTGACACCCCATTCTTTCTGCAGACATCTTTGAATCTTAATTCGGAGCAGATCGTTTTTGGAAAAAGTGGTCTCATAAAACCCTGAGGGAGATTTTACTGCATCTGATCGGTTTTAACACTAAATTAGTATTTGTACATTTTTCTGTGCAAATTGTTAAAAGTAGTCCTTGTGCATAGAATTGAATGGTGTTGTTTTTTAAACTTTGAATTCAATCGTTTTTGTTTTGGCATACATTTGTTTAAGTAAAAAAAAAAAATGAGTCAAAGGCTAGCATAATTCCATTATAGTGGAATTGCCCACAGTCCGGGAGGATCTAAAATTCATGGCATGGGGGGCCATTGATTTTATGTTTGAGTCACTCAGATAGGATAAGAACATGGCATAAGCCATGACAAAATGTGTAGAATTGCAGGACATTTGCTTTAAAGTAACTGTCCAGTGTTTCCAGAAATATGACCTATAAATTACTTATCAGTGAAATAGTTTTCAATCCAAAATGGTTTAATTATGCATGTTAAAAATCAGTTTTCTGTGTTAGAATGGTGTGAGCGTACCCTAACAGAATGGTGTGGGCGTATACCGGTCAGTAAAAATATTAATACTAGTAGGCCGCTGATTGGCCAGCTCATCCTCCTCTAGACCGCTGATTGGCCAGCTCATCCTCAGGCGTGTGAAATCATACTCTGAGAAAATAGCAAGCATTTTTTAAACTGTCTGTCTGTGATCCAAGTTTGAGGTGTTTTTTTTATTTTTTATGTTGTAGGTTACACCGGCAAGTATAATAATATTTGTCAGGGCATGTTATTTCATTATAAATCAGATTATTTCACATGGTGATGTAGGAAGTTAAAAGGTTAGCTAGCTTGCCGTGTTTAGCCAACTTGCTAGCAAGGGAAGACCAGAAGAGAGAGACTTATTTTGCTTTCACATCAAATGAAAAGACAACAAGAGAACCTCTGTCGCCCCCTTGTGAATGTTGCTATTTGGGAGTCTGGATCGGTGAGGTATCATGTTACCAAAAGGTGCACGTTCCTCTAAAATATGACTCCACCCAGCTCACGCACGTGCATAGATCTACGCACGTTAAGTGTGTGGAAACTTTTGGCAGGATATGTCAGTGCTATTGTCTGTCCGCATTCCTTCTCTTTTGTTTTCAATACTTTACAGTTTGACTTTGGGCTATATTTTGTCTTCAAATGTCATGTGTGGAGTAAGATTTAGGCTACACAATGTTTTCATTGTTTAGAAAACCAGGAGCAAGGCTGTCTGTGTTGCTGCAGAAGCATAGCATAGGCCTAGTTGAAGTTGATAGGCTAGTATTTTGTATTTCGCAAGGATGTTTCTAGAACTTCAGTGTTTTGTGACTAAGAAGATTTATCTGTCTATGTGGACACTAAGCCTGGTTGATTCTTGCTTTCTTAAACAACGCGCTACAAAACTCAGTTACTCTATCGGCTGCCTTCAGAGACTGATGACTTAAGGTTATGTTTCCACTCCGGTGACTTTTCCCAAAGAAATCAAGAGCATTTAGACTTGTCCCACACCCACAACCTGTCATACTGGTTTTCAGATTTCCCTAGTATAAGCATTTTTGGAAGTGATAATTTTGTCTCTTATGACTGTCAATGGAAACCAGTCCATTCATACTTTGTGTACAACAGAAACCCATAACCTAGATTGCAAATGAACCCATAGACATCATGAATATAGAATGTGTAGACTTGACTGATGTATACCATTGTTGTGGCATTCATTTCTTTTGGGGTAAGAGTAAGAATGTGCCCCTTATTTTAAAAGACTCCCTCTGGTCTTTCACAATGTGTGTTTATCACTGATCTGGGTCTGAGGTGAACGGATGTCCCATTCAGTGGGCTTTAGCGAGCACAGAGGGAGGAGCAGCAGTTCATCTGGTCTGTTTCAATGGAGATGGGAGGAGAGGTGCATACAGGAGCTTGGTGGAGAGAATGGAGAGGGCACTCCGAGGATAGAGTTTGTGCAGTGGAGAGAAATTCACAACATCAACCACTCAAAGAGAATTCCGCAAAACAGAGTCCTGGCGGAGACCTGTTGGGATGCTTGTACAATTCAACCCTACCTTCCTTCCTCCTCCCTTGAAGCAATCCCAGATCTCTGAGCGAGTGTTATTGGGGACATTTTTCCAATCACATACAGGTCAGTGATTCCCTCCAGGAAGGAAGGATGCATTTTTATAAGTGTTGAAACAGGCCAGTCCCAGGGGACAAGACTAACTACCAGGCAACTCTGACCTTGATTGGCTCTATTGTTTCATAGGTAGTTGCCAGCAGGTCCCAATCTACTGGCCTATAGTGTCTTTCCCCACCCTTCCCTCTCCATCCATCCTTCCTTCCCTCTCTCCTGTCGTTCTTTGCTCTTTAAGTCCAGCCCGTAGATTAACTTTGACCCAGCCAGCCTCAATCATTCCTGCCTAAGCTGCTCTTATTTAACACTGGGAAATGAATGCATTCTTTGCTTTGTCTTAATCGCAGAAAAGCTGGGGACTGTTGGGAAAGATTTGAGAAGTTTAGCATTACGAACCCCTGCCAGGGACTCCGGGCAGTCAGACTCGTCTAGCCGAAGTCATTGATTCGTCAGAGAATGTGTTCTCTTTGATCTTGTCACTGTTATGTATCGGAGTTTAGCCAATGGGCTTTGATTCGCTTACTGTGTTCAGAAATTGAGATTTGATGACGTAACTAGTTTGAATGCAGAATGGGTTGTTTGACTCATGCACACTTACAGTGAGGGAAAAAAGTATTTGATCCCCTGCTGATTTTGTATGTTTGCCCACTGACAAAGAAATGATCAGTCTATAATTTTAATGGTAGGTTTATTTGAACAGTGAGAGACAGAATAACAACAAAAAATCCAGAAAAACACATCAAATGTTATAAATTGATTTGCATTTTAATGAGGGAAATAAGTATTTGATCCCCTCTCAATCAGAAAGATTTCTGGCTCCCAGGTGTCTTTTATACAGGTAACGAGCTGAGATTAGGAGCACACTCTTAAAGGGAGTGCTCCTAAGCTCAGCTTGTTACCTGTATAAAAGACACCTGTCCACAGAAGCAATCAATCAATCAGATTCCAATCTCTCCACCATGGCCAAGACCAAAGAGCTCTCCAAGGATGTCAGGGACACGATTGTAGACCTACACAAGGCTGGAATGGGCTACAAGACCATCGCCAAGCAGCTTGGTGAGAAGGTGACAACAGTTGGTGCGATTATTTGCAAATGGAACAAACACAAAAGATCTGTCACTCTCCCTCGGCCTGGGGCTCCATGCAAGATCTCACCTCCTGGAGTTGCAATGATCATGAGAACGGTGAGGAATCAGCACAGAACTACACGGGAGGATTTGTCAATGTTCTCAAGGCAGCTGGGACAATAGTCACCAAGAATACAATTGGTAACACACTACGCCGTGAAGGACTGAAATCCTGCAGCGCCCGCAAGGTCCCCCTGCTCAAGAAAGCACATATACAGGCCCGTCTGAAGTTTGCCAATGATCATCTGAATGATTCAGAGGAGAACTGGGTGAAAGTGTTGTGGTCAGATGAGACCAAAATGGAGCTCTTTGGCATCAACTCAACTCGCCGTGTTTGGAGGAGGAGGAATGCTGCCTATGACCCCAAGAACACCATCCCAACAGTCAAACATGGAGGTGGAAACATTATGCTTTGGGGGAGTTTTTCTGCTAAGGGGACAGGACAACTTCACCGCATCAAAGGGACGATGGACGGGGCCATGTACCGTCAAATCTTGGGTGAGAACCTCCTTCCCTCAGCCAGGGCATTGAAAATGGGTCGTGGATGGGTATTCCAGCATGACAATGACCCAAAACACACGGCCAAGGCAAAGGAGTGGCTCAAGAAGAAGCACATTAAGGTCCTGGAGTGGCCTAGCCAGTCTCCAGACCTTAATCCCATAGAAAATCTTTGGAGGGAGCTGAAGGTTCGAGTTGCCAAACGTCAGCCTCGAAACCTTAATGACTTGGAGAAGATCTGTAAAGAGCAGTGGGACAAAATCCCTCCTGAGATTTGTGCAAACCTGGTGGCCAACTACAAGAAACGTCTGACCTCTGTGATTGCCAACAAGGGTTTTGCCACCAAGTACTAAGTCATGTTTTGCAGAGGGATCAAATACTTATTTCCCTCATTAAAATACAAATCAATTTATAACATTTTTGACATGCGTTTTTCTGTTTTTTTGTTGTTGTTACTCTGTCTCTCACTGTTCAAATAAACCTACCATTAAAATTATAGACTGATAATTTCTTTGTCAGTGGGCAAATGTACAAAATCAGCAGGGGATCAAATACTTTTTTCCCTCACTGTATACTCGCGAAATACCATTATTAGGGATGTGCACGGTTATTTGAATATCCGAACGGACGTTAGTATTTGAATACTTGAATACATTTTTGCTAGGAAAAAAGTATTATAGGCCTATTTTAACACTGAGCAATAGAGCGCCAGCCGCTCTCCCTCGCGCAGCAGTGCTCAGGTTAAAAACGGAAGTAAAAAAATAAATATTACATGTATTTTGAATATCCGGATATCCAACAAAAATGCATCATACTATTTGAATATTGGAATTATCTCTAACCGTGATATAGGCTATAGACATCCAACGTTTCGGTCTCAAATACGTAGGATGTTTCTCAATATGACTACTACTATGCTCAGAGCACGCAAATAGGCGTATGAGTCCAAATCAAAGTATGCAAAACGGAGCACGGAGGGCACTTCTCAGAAGCGTACTCCGCTTGTACACATTTCGAAGCATGCGTCAATGCAAGCATCAACGGGAAGTATGCACAGAAATATGAAGCAACCACATAAAAAAAGATGCAATATGTCTTAATCAATGTCACTCATTATTTGAGCTGAAGCAAGAGAAGATAAACTCAGACTTTAGAACGAAATGTTGCCCATTCACATCTCGTATGTTTGCCTGACTTCAATATTTGATTTTGATGCGTTAATAAATACGTGTTAATTGTAGCATGTTTACCTGCCTATAATACTCACTGTAGTGTGCGTAGGTCGCAAGCCCATAGTTAGTCAATAGGACCAAGTTGCTAGCTAGCTAGCCACAAATAATTGACAGCTAATCATTTACCTGGCATAACATTAGTTTAAGGTCATTTTTGCCAGTTAAACTAGCTGGCTAGCTAGATTATTATGGTTCACATATAGCTAGCTGATAGTTATGAAGTTACAAGTTTGTTTATGTAGTTATATTGTCGTCTGTATTGCCATTAGCCTGTCTGGCAGCAGATTGAGTGAATAGGCAGTAACGTTACAGGGCATAGTTGTGCTGAGGTTACTGAGGTTACTCTCGTCTCCTGACTCCCGCCCTTTCAATTTAAAAATGTAATCTGACGGAGAGGATGGCGACCAGTGCTGACTGCGTGATATCAGCAAACCACAACTGATCATCTGAAGTCATTGTGAAGACCCACGAGATGCCTGCACTGACAGTGCAATGACATAAACCCTCAGTGCTTACTCCCACCTCCGTCGTCTAGCTGCTCTCCTCCGGATCGATATCCTTTTAGCTGTTGGGTCCGTGTATTGTCCTGATGTTTATTTGTAGCATAGCTAGTACTAGGTTCGGGACAATATCAGTATCGAAATATATTTTTTTAGGGCAAAAATGAAAAAACAAAGCAGACCAAACGCTTTGGTCCTTTAAAAACCTGCTCTATGTAAAATATTGTGTGCTATAGCTTGGGAAACAAATAACTGTGACTCTGGATGACAACATAATGTTGGTTTCCAACATTAGGGCTGTTTTCCTAAAGAAGTTAAATCCCCTTCGTGTTTTGTTTCCCTTGCCACTATACTAATGAGTATTGCGATACTGGTATCATCCCGGCCCTAGCTAGGGCGGCAGGTAGCTTAGTGGTTAAGAGCGTTGTGCCAGTAACCGAAAGGTCGCTAGTTCTAATCCCCGAGCCGACTAGGTGAAAAATCTGTCAATGTGCCCTTGAGCAAGGCACTTAACCCTAATTGCTCCTGTAAGTCGCTCTGGATAAGAGCGTCTGCTAAATGACTAAAATGTAAATGTAGTACCAGGTTATATTGTAGAGCTGGGCGATATTTTACATTAGCGGCAGACTCTAGACAATTGTTTTCCAGTGCCAAGTATGATTCCAAAAGTAAGCTATTTCATATAACATATCCAGGGAATTGATATTTTGATGTGCAACCTGTCAAACTAGGATTTATCACATTTATTTTTGCTTTTCAGAGAATTTGCAGACATCTTTGTGCATATTGGCCTATAGGCTATTATTCAGCACCTGAGGAAGTGGTGATCTTTAACCAAAGATCAATTATTTTTTTATACTGTAAAACTATTTGGTGGAATGTGCTTTGTAGCTGCCCGAACGGGCAAGTGAAATTTTGTCTTGAAGACAACATAATTTGCTTTCGCTCTAGTGTTCCATTTGTACATGTGCATTTGCGGGGCACAACAAAAAAGAAAACAAGCCAAGCGTAACACAGTTCTTCTCTCTAAATTCCCTTTCCCCTCCGTGTCCCATTCACTAAATTGCGTTCCGACTGCTCCTTTCACACACGCGTTCGGAGAGCGCACACAAGCTCCCGTTAGGCCTACAGAAATAAATGCCTATAAAAACCTATCTGATGGGATATACAAGCCAAATATTCCTTGCCAAATGACGAGAGTTTTATCACAAATTCAAAATGGACTGGTTGATGGAAGTAGGCAAATATGTATTCCAACAATGAGCTGCAGTTATGGAATAATTGCATCCAGTCTATTTTTCAATTGAGCTACTTTGTGAACTGCTAGTGCCATTGAGAATTGGGTAGCCTAGGCTATAACCCCCCTAAACATAGATAGGTTCCACACTGAAAATATGCACAAATAAACGGATGTCGCTGCCGGAATTAATCACCATGTGGAATTGTTCATCCAGTTTGAAAATGACAAACAACAGGCAGAATAAACTAAATCCAACATCTGTATATTGAAAAGACGGCATATTTTGGTTTGTAACCCTGAAAGAATTGTCTTTCAACTCACCAAATTGAGCCCCGTTTCAAATTATTACTCTTTGATAATAACTGTTCGATGCACGAAATGCGCATCACTTCCTACTGGCAACTTTTTTCATTTGGAAAAATAGTCTGTTCTATTTTATTCTGTTATATTTCATGTTGTTTTTACTATAAAATAAGTGTCTTGACTGTTATAATGGCTAGGGAAATAAGAGCATATGTCTGTTAAATTAACAAAACAAGGCTATGCCATTGCACAGCCATAGGCTTCTACAAGAAAGCACTGCTGCTGAGGTTACTGCGTTTTTAAGATTGTGTTCCACAATATAATAGAACAGTTGATATTACGGTTTCAATAAATTAATCTTAAATGGCGCTTGCTTTTTTGCTTTTTTACTGTTTTATTAGGTACACCACCCCATTCACGAAAATGGTTTGCTCCTACAGTGAGTGAGTCATGTGGCCGTGGCTTGCTATATAAAGCAGGCAACCAGGCATCAAGGCATTGTTACTGTTCAATAACATTTTAGAATGGGCAAAACAGGTGACCTAAGCAACTTGGAGCGTGGTATGATCGTCGGTGCCAGGCGCTCCAAATCCAGTATCTCAGAAACGTCCGCCCTCCTGGGCTTTTCACGCACAACGTTGTCTAGGGTTTACTGAGAATGGTGCGACAAACAAAAAACATCCAGTCAGCGGCATTCCTGTGGTCGAAAACAGTTTGTTGATGAGAGAGGTCGAACGAGAATGGCAAGAATCATGCACGCTAACAGGCGGGCCACAAACGGACAATTAACGGCGCAGTACAACAGTGGTGTGCAGAATGGCATCTCGGAACGCACAACTCGTCGATCCTTGTCACGGATGGGCTATTGCAGCAGACGACGACACCGGGTTCCACTCCTATCAGCTAAAAACAAGAAGAAGCGGCTCCAGTGGGCACACGATCACCAACACTGGACAATTGAGGAGTGGAAAAATATCACCTGGTCTAACGAATCCTGGTTCCTGTTGCTTCCATGGACCCAACCTGCCTGGTACAGGCTGGTGGTGGTGGTGTGGGGAATGTTTTCCTGGCACGTTAGGTCCCTTGATACCAATTGAGCAACGGACATTTTTGACACCTTGTCAAATCCATTCCTCAAAGAATTCAGGCTGTTCTGGAGTGAGTGTATGTTGTAGAGAGCGGAGGCGTTTTAAATTCCGTGGCTCTAGTGTATTCTCTCTTCCCTCTTCTAAATGCACCAGATTGATAAACTTGGTGATCCCACATGAAATCAGCCCTACAGCCTCTGTTCCCTTGAACCCTATTTCTACTTGGCAGACACACACACAGAAACAACCACCGAAGGCCAGTGGGGGAAAGTGCATGGCTGTTCAGTAGAAAGTGGGGAATGTGGGGAAAGGTCAGTGGCGCTGGCTGATCCAAAGAGCAGAGCGTCCCTACACACACACACGCAGCACGCAGAGCGTCTTCAGCTCAGACAACACCAGACACCCAGACATTGTGCGCTCCCTCCCAACAACAGGTGTCTGTAGAAAAACACCAGCCTTGCCTGCCCCATGGCCCACACGTGCTGGGACCTGGAGGCTAGCTTACTCACTGTGTGTGTGTGTTTTTCTCACGCATATCTCCTCCCTATCTGGTACACAAAGCCTCAGAAGTTACACTGCGTGTGTGTCGGTGCATTATTTTTTTGTTGCATACTCCTCTCGCTCGCTCTCTCCCCCCCCACCCCATTTTTTTCACTCCCTCTCTCTGTTAGTGGTTAGCTGGATCAATTACAGTCATTTAGAGTTTAACAGCTGGCTCTCATCTGCAGCAGGCCAACTCCAGGCCCGCATCGGAGACCTCTAACCTGGCCCATATGCTGTGTCTCTGTGGGGGAGGCTGTTCTATCTCTCTGGGTTGGAGGTGCACTGGGTGAAGCTGTCTCAGCTTTGGAGGGGCCTGTTGAATGGAACCAGGTCAAAGCCTCTTCTGACAAGTGTTTCCAGAAGAGACTGTGCCTGTTACACTGTTACATGGAAGCCTTTCATCATCTCACAATGTGTTGTTTTAACTGGAGAGAAGTGTTTCATGGATCTAATTGGATGTCTCGATTTGTAAAAGGCATTCCGATTGGACAGTCACTGTATTCTGTGAGAACAGCTCTGATTTGATTGCAACACACCAATGTATCCTCCTGAACCACCACCAATTTGGAATAAATCATTCCTGTAACTAATCTGTAACAGATCTGTACTAACTGGCTGTTCCCCTCCTCACCAGCAGGGCGGGAATGGTGGCGCCATGACCGAGGGTGGCTGAGAGTCAGGGGAGAAGCCACACAGCGCCATGGAGGGCACCAGGGCCGCCATCTTGGCGCCGGTCAGAAGCGACGCCCCTCGGCGGGATCGGAAGCGGCGTGTCGGGGGTCCGGTAAGGAAGGGGGGGGTCTGCCAGAACAGGACCACCTCCCCACATGGGGAGCGCACCTCGGACGGCGAGAGGGAGCCGGAGTCAGCCTTGAAGGAACTGAAACCACGCCCGCTGCTGAAGGGGCTGGGAAAATGGGAGACTGAGGGGGAGCGAGGAGCGGAGGTGTCACCTGAGGGGGAGGATGGCCTTTGCTCCTGGGACATGGACTCTCAGGACGACGAGGCGCAGCAGCAGGAGAAAGAGGAGGAGAACCAGAAACAGAAGAAGGGGAGTAGTAACAGCCCTGCCCCCTCCAGCAGCTGCACAGGTGAGAGAGACACATACACACTCACACAATTGAAATACTGTGGACAGTATCATAAACTTTATACTAGTTGATGATGATTAGTGAAATGTTTCACCATGTGTGCTACGTCTGTGTTGATCAGCCAATGACAGGGGTGTTCTTATAGTACGAACACACAGCATCACATTTCACTCTATTTATACTCGCACAGTAAAGTGTTTACTTTTAGACATGGCTCCTATAACTAGTGAGTCCCCTTGTTGACTTGAAATAACTGTGTTCCAATCAAGAACTCAATGTTCCGATCTGTACTGAACAAAAATATAAACGCAACATGTAAACTGTTGGTCCGAAGTTTCATGAGCTGAAATAAAAGATCCCAGAAATGTTCCATGTGCACAAAAACCTTATTTCTCTCAAATTTTGTGCACATAAACTCAGCAAAAAAAGAAACATCCTCTCACTGTCAACTGCGTTTATTTTCAGCAAATTTAACGTGTAAATATTTGTATGAACATAACAAGATTCAACAACTGAGACATTAAAAAAAATGTGACTAACAGAAATTGAATAATGTGTCCCTGAAGAAAGGGGGGGGTCAAAAGTAAGTCAGTATCTGGTGTGGCCACCAGCTGCATTAAGTACTGCAGTGCACCTCATCCTCCTCATGGACTGCACCAGATTTGCCAGTTCTTGCTGTGAGATGTTACCCCACTCATCCACTAAGGCACCTGCAAGTTCCCAGACATTTCTGGGGGGAATGGCCCTAGCCCTCACCCTCCGATCCAACAGGTCCCAGACGTGCTCAATGGGATTGACATCCGGGCTCTTCGCTGGCCGTGGCAGAACACTGACATTCCTGTCTTGCAGGAAATCACGCACAGAATGAGCAGTATGGCTGGTGGCATTGTCATGCTGGAGGGTCATGTCAGGATGAGCCTGCAGGAAGGGTACCAGATGAGGGAGGAGGATGTCTTCCCTGTAACGCACAGCGTTGAGATTGCCTGCAATGACAACAAGCTCAGTCCGATGATGCCGCTCCAGAGTACAGGCCTCGGTGTAACGCTTATTCCTTCGACGATAAACACGAATCCGACCATCACCCCTGGTGAGACAAAACCGCAACTCGTCAGTGAAGAGCACTTTTTGCCAGTCCTGTCTGGTCCAGCGACGGTGGGTTTGTGCCCATAGGCGACGTTGTTGCCGGTGATGTCTGGTGAGGCCCTGCCTTACAACAGGCCTACAAGCCCTCAGTCCAACCTCTCTCAGCCTATTGTGGACAATCTGAGCACTGATGGAGGGATTGTGCGTTCCTGGTGTAACTTGGGCAGTTGTTGCCATCCTGTACCTGTCCCACAGGTGTGATGTACGGATGTACCGATCCTGTGCAGGTGTTGTTACACGTGGTCTGCCACTGCGAGGACGATCAGCTGTCTCCCTGTAGCGCTGTCTTAGGCGTCTCACAGTACGGACATTGCAATTTATTGCCCTGGCCACATCTGCAGTCCTCATGCCTCCTTGCAGCATGCCTTAGGCATGTTCATGCAGATGAGCAGGGACCCTGGGCATCTTTCTTTTGGTGTTTTTCAGAGTCAGTAGAAAGGCCTCTTTAGTGTCCTAAGTTTTCATAACTGTGACCTTAATTGCCGTCTGTAAGCTGTTAGTGTCTTAACGACCGTTCCACAGGTGCATGTTCATTTAATTGTGTATGGTTCATTGAACAAGCAAGGGAAACAATGAAGATCTGTGAAGTTATTTTGATTTTTACAAATTATCTTTGAAAGACAGGGTCCTGATAAAGGGACGTTTCTTTTTTTGCTGAGTTTATTTGTTTACTTCCCTGTTAGTGAGCATTTCTCCTTTGCCAAGATAATCCATCCACCTAACAGATGTGGCATATCAAGAAGCTGATTAAACGGCATGATCATTACACAGGTGCACCTTGTGCTGGGGACAATGAAGACCACTAAAACGTGCAGTTATGTCACACAACACAATGCCACAGATGTCTGAATTTTTGCAGGAGCGTTCAATTGGCATGCTACTGCAGGAATGTCCACCAGAGCGTGCCCCATTGTGGCAGTGGGGTTATGGTATGGGCAGGCATAAGCTACGGACAACGAATACAATTGCATTTTATCGATAATGCACGGCCCTATGTCGCAAGGATCTGTACAATTCCTGGAATCTGAAAATGACCCAGTTCTTCTATGGTCTGCATACTCCAGACATGTCACCCATTGAGCATGTTTGGGATGCTCTGGATTTATGTGTATGTCAGGGTGTTCCAGTTCCCGCCAATTTCCAGCAACTTTACACAGCCATTGAAGAGGAGTGGGGACAACATTCCACAGGCCACAATCAACAGCTTGATCAACTCTATGCGAAGGTGATGTGTTGCGCTGCGTGAGGCAAATGGTGATCACACCAGATACTGACTGGTTTTCTGATCCATGCTCCTACTTACTTTTAAGGTATCGGTGACCGACAGATTCATGTCTGTATTCCCAGTCATGTGAAATCCATAGATTAGGGCCTAATTAATTTAAATGGACTGATTTCCTTTTATGAACTAACTCTGTAAAATCTTTGAAATTGTTGTATGTTGCGTTTATATTTTTGTTCAGTGTAGAACTGTGTTCTGACGCGTATCGGGATATTATTTTTGACGTTATATCGTATAGTTTTGACTATTGCAATATTGTTTTTGTTTTAGTTTGCTGTACCTGCACCAAAACTCCAGTATTTTTCATTCATAGCCTCCTTATAATTTTTTTAAAGGTGGGAAACAAGCTATGAATTAAAAATGAAGTTTTGGTGCAGGTACAGCAAACTAGACCAAAACTAAATGATATATCGTCAAATCTGTTTTCAGCACTTTTATTTACAGTGAGGGAAAAGTATTTGATCCTCTGCTGATTTTGTACGTTTGCCCACTGACAAAGACATGATCAGTCTATAATTTTAATGGTAGGTTTATTTGAACAGTGAGAGACAGAATAACAACAACAAAATCCAGAAAAATGCATGTCAAAAATGTTATAAATTGATTTGTATTTTAATGAGGGAAATAAGTATTTGACCCCTCTGCAAAACATGACTTAGTACTTGGTGGCAAAACCCTTGTTGGCAATCAGAGGTCAGATGTTTCTTGTAGTTTGCCACCAGGTGTGCACACATCTCAGGAGGGATTTTTGTCCCACTCCTCTTTGCAGATCTTCTCCAAGTCATTAAGGTTTCGAGGCTGACGTTTGGCAACTCGAACCTTCAGCTCCCTCCACAGATTTTCTATGGGCTTAAGGCAGGGGTGTCAAACATCCAGCCCGCGGGCCAGATCAGGCCCGCAAACGGGTTTAATCCGGCCCGCGAGATGATTTTGTAAAGTATAAAAATGAGCTGCAATTTTTCAATAAAATTAACTGCTGTTCCAATTGCGTCCACTGGATGGCGCAATAGCAATTGTGTTAAGCAAGCAAACTGTTTATACCGGGGCAGAGCAAGTAGGTCAAGCAAGTGCAGCCAGTCCGGATGAGCTACTTTGTTTTGCCCGCGATATTTATTACGGCTTCTACTTTTAACATTATGTGCTTAGGCACCCTCATTGCCCCAATATGTCTCTGTCAAAAAAGAGAAAAGTGGATGCAGAGTGTTCCAAGAAAAATTGTCATCCTCCTATTTATTCACGGAATTGAATGGGAAAGCTGTATGTTTGGTGTGTTCACAGCATGTTGCAGTGCTGAAAGAATATAACCTTCGTCGCCACTATGTGAGTCTTCATGCCGACAAATATGACAACTTTCAAGGACAGCGGAGAAGAGAGAAGGTGAATGAACTGTTGGCGGGTCTGAAGAAACAGCAGTCTGTGTTTACTCACAGCAGAGACAGCAGTGACGCTGCAGTGAAAGCTAGCTACCTCATTGCTAATGAAATCGCAGTGGCTTCAAAACCATTTAGTGAGGGTGAATTTGTAAAAACATGCATGATGAAGGCAGCGGAGATTGTGTGCCCTGAAAAGCGCCAGGCTTTTGCAAATATCAGCCTGACAAGAAACACAGTTGCGGACAGGATTTCCGATCTTTCAGTGGATTTGGACAGCCAGTTGAAGCAAAAAGTAAAGTAATTTATTGCATTTTAGGTTGCAATTGATGAAAGCACGGACGTTACAGATGTTGCACAACTGGCCATTTTCATCCGCGGAGTTGATGACACATTGACCGTCACCGAGGAGTTCGTGGAGTTGGTGCCGATGACTGACAGATACAACGACAGCAGCTGATATTTTCACCGCACTCGTCGGCGCGCTGGACAGGGTCGGAGTGGACTGGTCCCGCTCTGTCAGCCTGGCTACAGATGGTGCGCCCTTAATGATCGGGAAAAAGCAGGCGTTGTGACAAAGTTCAGAGAGAAAGTGCAATCTGCAAATGGAGGACATGATTTTTGGACTATTCACTGTATTTTGCACCAGGAGGCTTTGTGTTGCAAGTCATTAAAGATGGATAACGTCATGAAGGTGGTCATCCAAACTGTTAATTTCATCCGATCCGGAAGCCTGAATCACCGTCAGTTTGACAGCCTTCTCAGAGAGAAAGACCACATCTATGGCCTGCCATACCACACTGAGGTAAGATGGTTAAGCCGAGGTGCTGTGCTGAGGCGTTTCTTTGATTTACGAGAAGAAATTGAACAGTTCATGGAAGAAAAGGGCAAACCAGTGTTAGAATTTAATTCCGCAGAATGGATGCAGGACCTAGGACCTTGTATTTATGGTGGATGTTACAGAGCACCTGAATAACTTGAACAAACAGCTACAAGGGCGCAACAAAGTTGTCACGCAGTATTATGACAGCATACGTTCTTTCAAGTTGAAGCTGTCATTGTGGGAGACGCAACTCGCCGGTGGTGATGCAGCTCACTTCCCCTGTCTGAAAAATGTGTGCGCGACCCAACATGTGGCAGACATGAAGCGGTTCAAAGATAAAATAACGGGACTGTTACGGAAGTTTGAGCAACGCTTTCATATTTATGGTGAACTGGAGAAAGACTTCAAAGATTTTTGCTCGCCATTCACCGTGAATCCCTCTGATCTGCCCGTCAGCATCCAACTTGAAATAATAGACTTGCAGTGTGACTCGGATCTGAAGGGCAAATTTTCCGCAGCTGGCTTGGACACATTTTATCAGAATCTCTTGCCAGGTTACCCCAACTTGACAGCCCTCACTGCAAAACTGTTGTGCATGTTTGGAACCACATATCTTTGTGAGCAAGTTTTCTCTGTAATGAGCATAAATAAAACAAAGCTGCGCTCAAGGCTCACGCACAAGCACTTGAATCACATCCTGAAGTTGGCTGCCACTCAGGATGTGATGCCTGATATTGATGCGCTGGTGAAAGCTAAAAGATGCCAGGTATCAGGAGTCAAAAACTATGCAACCCCACTTAAAGTGCTGCATGAGACACCCTGATATAGTTCTGTGATCTGTGATATACTTCTGTGAATCACTGAGGCATTGTGTGTTCTTTGTCCTCAGAATTTTCAAATAACTTGAGGGGTTTTATGATTAATAGTGATGTTGTGCTTTTGGACACACTGTCCTCAGGCTCCAGCTTTATGTTTTTATGTTGATGTGCTTTTGTTTTTAATAGATTTTTATTTTATTTGTATATTTAACCTATTCTTGACTCTGTGGTTCTTGCACTTGTTTGGGGAACAGGATTTCATTATTTTTATCTAAATTTCTGCCTGAGAAATGACACCCTGATATAGTTCTGTGATCTGTGAAACAGTTCTGTGAATCACTGAGGCATTGTGTGTTTGTGTTCTTTTTCTTTAGAATTTTCAAATAAACTTGGTGTTTTATGATTAATAGTGATGTTGTGCTTGTACTATTTTGGACACACTGTCCTCAGGCTCCAGCTTTATGTTTTATGTTGATCGTATTAAAACAAAGAAAACAATCTGAAGTTGTTGTTTTTAAGTTATATATATACCATGATTTTACCGGTCCGGCCCACTTGGGAATAGATTTTCCTCCATGTGGCCCCTGAGCTAAATTGAGTTTGACACCCCTGGCTTAAGGTCTGGAGAATGGCTAGGCCACTCCAGGAAATAAGTATTTGACCCCTCTGCAAAACATGACTTAGTACTTGGTGGCAAAACCCTTGTTGGCAATCACAGAGGTCAGACGTTTCTTGTAGTTGGCCACCTGGTTTAAACACATCTCAGGAGGGATTTTGTCCCACTCCTCTTTGCAGATCTTCTCCAAGTCATTAAGGTTTCGAGGCTAACGTTTGGCAACTCGAACCTTCAGCTCCCTCCACGGATTTTCTATGGGATTAAGGTCTGGAGACTGGCTAGGCCACTCCAGGACCTTAATGTGCTTCTTCTTGAGCCACTCCTTTGTTGTCTTGGCCGTGTGTTTTGGGTCATTGTCATGCTGGAATACCCATCCACGACCCATTTTCAATGCCCTGGCTGAGGGAAGGAGGTTCTCACCCAAGATTTGACGGTACATGGCCCCGTCCATCGTCCCTTTGATGCGGTGAAGTTGTCCTGTCCCCTTAGCAGAAAAACACCCCCAAAGCATAATGTTTCAACCTCCATGTTTGACGGTGGGGATGGTGTTCTTGGGGTCATAGGCAGCATTCCTCCTCCTCCAAACACGGCGAGTTGAGTTGATGCCAAAGAGCTCGATTTTGGTCTCATCTGACCACAACACTTTCATCCAGTTCTCCTCTGAATCATTCAGATGTTCATTGGCAAACTTCAGACGGGCCTGTATATGTGCTTTTTTGAGCAGGGGGACCTTGCGGGCGCTGAAGGATTTCAGTCCTTCACTGCGTAGTGTGTTACCAATTGTTTTCTTGGTGACTATGGTCCCAGCTGCCTTGAGATCATTGACCAGATCCTCCCGTGTAGTTCTGGGCTGATTCCTCACCGTTCTCATGATCATTGCAACTCCAGGAGGTGAGATCTTGCATGGAGCCCCAGGCCGAGGGAGATTGACAGTTATTTTGTGTTTCTTCCATTTGCGAATAATCGCACCAACTGTTGTCACCTTCTCACCAAGCTGCTTGGCCATGGTCTTGTAGCCCATTCCAGCCTTGTGTAGGTCTACAATCTTGCCCCTGACATCCTTGGAGAGCTCTTTGGTCTTGGCCATGGTGGAGAGTTTGGAATCTGATTGATTGCTTCTGTGGACAGGTGTCTTTTATACAGGTAACAAGCTGAGATTAGGAGCACTCCCTTTAAGAGTGTGCTCCTAATCTCAGCTCGTTACCTGTATAAAAGACACCTGGGAGCCAGAAATCTTTCTGATTGAGAGGGGGTCAAATACTTATTTCCCTCATTAAAATGCAAATCAATTCATAACATTTTTGACATGCGTTTTTCTGGATTTTTTTGTTGTTATTCTGTCTCTCACTGTTCAAATAAACCTACCATTAAAATTATAGACTGATCATTTCTTTGTCAGTGGGCAAACAAACAAAATCAGCAGGGGATCAAATACTTTTTCCCCCTCACTGTACATGACTGATGGCACTCTCTTGTCCCTCTGCAGCATACATGAGAAATATGTTTTAATTGCCACACCCACCACCTAAGCCCCTTTTTGATCCAGAAAAAACCCTGGATAATATCGTATCATGAGGTCTCTGGCAATTCCCAGCCCTAGAACTCAGTGTCCGGACCTAGAACTCAGTGTTCGGATCTAGAGCCCAGGGGTCGAGTTCTGTGTTTTGATCTCACATACTCACACACAGACTTTCACACTCACCACATACGCTGCTGTCTATTATCTATCCTGTTGCCTACTCACTTTACGCCTACCTACACTAAGTGTACAAAACATTAAGAACACCTTCCTAGTATTGAGTTGCACCCCCTCCTTTTGCCCTCAAAACAGGCTCAATTTGTCGAGGCATGGACTCTACAAGATGTCGAAAGCGTTCCACAGGGATTCTGGCCCATGTTGACTCCAATGCTTCCCACAGATGTCAAGTTGGCTGGATGTCCTTTGGGTGGTGGGCCATTCTTGATACACACGGGAAACTGTTGAGCGTGAAAAACACCGTAGCGTTGCAGTTCTTGACACACAAACCAGTGCACCTGGCAACTACTACCATACCCCATACAAAGGCACTTAAATATTTTGTCTTGCCCATTCACCCTCTGAATGGCACACATACACAATCCATGTCTCAATATTCTCAAGGCTTAAACTCCTTCTTTAACCTGTCTCCTCCCCTTCATCTAGACTGATTTAAAGTGGATTTAACAAGTGACATCAATAAGGGATCATAGCTTTCACCTGGATTCACCTGGTCAGTCTATGTCATGGAAACAGCAGGTGTTCTTAATGTTTTGTACACTCAGTCTGTATGTACATAGCTACCTCAGTTACCTGAATGCCTGCACATCAACTCGGTACTGGTACTCCCTGTATATAGCTATGTTATTTTTACTCGTTATTGTTATTCGTTATTCACTGTGTTAATATATATCTTTCACTCAGCATTGTTGGAAAAGGACCTGTGAGTAAGCATTTCACTAAGTTTACACCTGTTTTCGAAGCATGTGAAAAATAAAATATGATTTTGATCTAGAATTTGGTGTGCTGATGATTTAGAACTGTGTGCTGATCTAGAACTCAATGCAGCAATCTAGAACTGTTTTCACTGTACAGTCGGCCTTTACCTCCATTTTGTCTGTATTTATACTCCCCAAGAGAAAAGTGGTGCTCAGTAGCCTGTCATTGTTTTCCAGTAAAAAACGTAGGGGCAGATTCCGACTTAGGAATTTACGCCTTTCCTACGCACTTCTCAGTATTTGGTATTCAGACTCTCAGATTCTCATTCTTAAGTTCTAGGTTAGAATACGCATAAAGAGAAAAGTGCATAAAAATGCAAATACGTTCCTTTTACGTACGCTTAACTCGGGTCGGAATCGGGGACATTATGCATACTCAGATTTGTGTGAAATTTGCTGTTGAAGTAAGGCACATGGAGGACAACACCTACAGTGTGACCAGTCAGCCACGGGCTGATGTGACAATGCCTGTAAAGAGAGGGCTTTATATGACTATTACATTACAACAGTGAATTCTCCATTGAGATCATTGTGGTGAGAAGAAGAGTCACTTTGCTAAGTCATGATAATGAAATCCTGAAATCCTCACAGGAGGTCCGAAGACTGTGCAACAATTTCTTCTCACATAACACACTCACATAACACATGGAGCTACTCAGAAAAGACTCCCCAATGTTAAATCTGGTTTCCCTTGACACTGATTTGAGTTGGGCCTACATGTTTCATACCCAGCTGTGATGGCTCGAACAGGGTAAATAAAACTAATAAAATCAAACTTTATTTTAAAAAACTATCTCAATGTACTTTACCATACTCCTCTTCACAACCTTGACACAGCCTAGCTTATAAACCAAAGTTTGGCAAGTAGCCTTAACTTAATTTGCAGGCCTAGATCTCATCAACAAACTGCTTTAGAATGGCAAGCCTTGTGTCCTTGTGAGAGGGCCGTTGACTTCTACAGATACAGATACCCTTTGATACGGAGCGCTGCCTGGCTGTTTGTGTTTGTTTAACGGCAGATAGATCGTTATCTCTAGTCCACTTCCACACATACGCACACACACATGCGCAGTTACATACGCATGCACACTTACCCACAAACACCCTCAGTACATGGAGCAGTTCAGTGTGTCCCATTAAAGGGCTCTGATGGTGTTCACATTGAGCTGCTCTCAATCAGAGCAATCAGACCAACCACAGTTAGACCAGCCAGCTACTGTAACCACTGTGTCCTCCACCAGTGGCCCCTGAGACATCCTCCATGGTTGCTGCAACAGAACTAGGTGGAGGTCTGGAAGTAATGGAAGGAGAAACCTTGTTTGGGAAACCCTGGTCTAGAGGGCTATGTATACATTCTTTCCTGTTTTCTCCAGTATAGGATAAGTTTCTATTTCCTACAATCCGGTCAGATTTGACCTCCTCTCCCAGCTCTGCCTACCTACATTTTCCACTCTGGTCAGTAAAGCTATGCTTGTGTTTGCCTTGGCAGGTGGGAGATGGCGAATTCGCAAAGGAACCAGTGTGGATAGGCTGTGGTCTAGTACAAAGGTCAGGCCAGTTGAGGTCTTTCGGTTAAGGGTTTTTTCCGTAAACATTGAGAATGAGTCCGACTACACCACGCTCTATTAGGCTTTTTAGTTTCTTACTGATCAACGTATTACACACGGTACCTGGGCTTCAGGTAAACCGTATCGCTGCAGACAAGCAACATCTAGTGTTCCTCTCGAAACGGCGACAGGCTCTGTCACACAACGGCGACAGGCTCTGTCACACAACGGCGACAGGCTCTGTCACACCACGGCGACAGGCTCTGTCACACCACGGCGACAGGCTCTGTCACACCACGGCGACAGGCTCTGTCACACCACGGCGACAGGCTCTGTCACACCACGGCGACAGGCTCTGTCACACCACGGCGACAGGCTCTGACACACCACGGCAACAGGCTCTGTCACACCACGGCAACAGACTCTTGTCACGCAACTTTGCCACTGACACTAATAACACTCTTCTCAGGTGGTGGGCTACAGGCAACCACCATGCTTAAAGCGGCAATCAGCAGTAGAAACAATAACAAAGTGTACTCCCTGTTTCGGTGAAAAGCTGAAGGATGGGACTGGTAGAATGTTACCTCTCTCAAATTCATAGACTGAGCTATGGATGCAAAGACTGACCATCCACGATATCAAAATTATAGTTTATCCATGTTTTGAGGCTATATAGAGTTTGTTTACATTTGCTTTGTTTACAAACATTGGAGTAAAACAAGCTTATATTTTGGTTTCTGATGGGATATGACAGTTAAACTAAGCTCATGAGGCATTTATAATATTCTTCGGGAATCAGTGGGTATATATAATTGGTCAAGAAATGGATGTAGCAACTGCTGATGGCCCCTTTAAGTGATGACAGTGGGGGGGGAAACACTGGAGATAGAAAACAACACCAGAGCTACTCACCGGGTGTGTCCTGCATGTGACCTTTGTAAAAAAAAAATGCAAAGGAGGCATATTAAGGTGGCAATCAAGGGCTTCACGTTTAATGGCGGTAAGCAGAATCTAGGTTATACAAATAGAAAAGCAAGTGGACTGAATTCCCTGTCATCAAAACCTAGTGTTGGAGTGACTGACACGCATGCACACTATGGCTCTTTCTCAATTCTTTGCATCCTCTGTCCTCACCTCCTTCTAAGCCTTCTTGGAGAAGACCCAAGGTCCCTCCCTTCTCACCCTCTTCTCCAATGGGGTTTTGGGAAGGAGGCAAGGAGAGATGAATTGAGAGTGGTCATGGAGGCATGGAGCACCACCTCGGCTGGTCTCGGTCAGTCTGCTCTTGCGGTGTTACTTCTCCTCGTGATAAATTCTTCAGGGGCCTAGGCCTCTCCCACACACAGAGAAACTCTCTCTCTCGCTGTGTGGCTCTATGTTGCCTGCCCCGGCTGTGTTGGGTTTCCCATGCTTTCATCCTGGCCTAGCCTAGCAGCGCAGCTCTCAGGTTTTTATCCTAGAATTAGAACAGATAGAATAGAACACCCATAACATGGTTCTAACATGGTTACATTGAAGTGGATTGTCCCTCCTACCTACTCTAGTTCTATGGAGTGGATAGAACAGCACTCTGTTCCAAATTCTTAAAACAGAATATCCCTCCTAGGCTCCATTGGGAGAACCCTTTGGCAGGCAGCAGCAGAGATCAAACCCCAGGGAGGGAACTGGCTGGAACTCACCAGCACTGGGCAGATTCCTGACACGCTTGCACGTATAGAAACATGCACATAAGCACACACGTGCACGCACAGCTCACATTGCACATATACATAATATCTTTGAGGTATTGTTGGTAAATTGACATATAGCCCAGTCATACCCAGAGCCATAGAAAAACCGAACTGACTGTCCAGACTGGTGGCACCAACAATAACTTTTTAATTTGTAGTCTTCACTCCAGTCTCATCCTTATCTTACGTTCAGCTCTGTATGGTCATTCCAGTATTACAGAGAAATGCATCCAATGCTTTCATATTACACATGTTTATGTGGATTGTGAAATATATGAGTTATTGGACCTTTCAGTAGTCCAAAATATAATACTAGTACATTTATATGAGGAGGAAATGTTCCTTGTCTGGTCATGTGATCAGGACAAACTCCGGTCCCTAGTTAAACTCAGAAAATATCCTATAATAACAGAACCTCCCCCTGTCTGTCTTTCCATCTCCAGATCTGTCCCAGACGTCGTCTCCATCGCTGTCGGACCAGCTCTTCCTGGGTCGAGAGGAAGGGACTGGGGCCGGGATCAACGTGGAATGTCGGATCTGTGGAGACAAAGCCTCGGGGTTCCACTACGGAGTACACGCCTGTGAAGGCTGCAAGGTGAGGAAGCAGAGGGAAGGGATGGGGACATCCCAGGAGACTCCCAGATGTGTTACACAATGTTTTGGAGCAGTTCATTGCATAATTCATGAACTTTTCACATTTCCAATCAAATCTGCTGCTCTTTATATCTATTAATTTACATCTAATAATTGATATCTAATAAACACTTTTTTTTCTTCCACCCCTCTGCTTACTCTTTCTCTCAGGGGTTTTTCCGGCGGACCATCCGTATGAAGCTGGAGTATGAGCGCTGTGAGCGCAGCTGTAAGATCCAGAAGAAGAGCAGGAACAAGTGCCAGTACTGTCGCTTCCAGAAGTGCCTGCTGCTAGGCATGTCCCACGATGGTGAGACACACTGATCACCTTTCCATTCCCACATTTTTACTTTAGAGAAAGTCAGGGATGTACCCTATCTGTGAGTATCCCCAATTTATGGATGTACACTGATAGGGGTTTTCCTGGTTGTTCCCAGCGATCCGGTACGGCCGCATGCCGGAGGCGGAGAAGAGAAAGCTGGTGGCGGGCCTCCTGGCGGGAGATACGACTCCGACCACCAACCCCAACGGCTCGGACCTCAAATCCCTGGCCAAGCAGGTCAACAACGCCTACCTAAAGAACCTCAACATGACCAAGAAGAAGGCTCGCAGCATCCTCACCGGCAAGAACAGCGCCAGCCCGGTAGCGTATCCATATGTAAATTAAATATATTTAATACTATAACACTAGCTCAATACTGTATCCATATGTAAAAATGATACATATAATGCATTAACAACAGGTTAGCTCAATACCGTATACATATTTCAATATGATGCATACAGTGCCTTCCTAAAGTATCCATACCCCTTGACTTATTCTACATTTTGTTGTTACAGCCTGAATTCAAAATTGATTAAATAAATACCAATTCTCACCCATCTACACACCATACCCCATAATGACAAAGTGAAAACCTGTTTTTAGAAATGTTAGCAAATTTTTTGAAAATGAAATTCAGAAATATCTCATTTACGTAAGTATTCACACCCCTGAGTCAATACATGTTAGAATCAACTTGGCAGCGATTACAGCTGTGAGTCTTGCTGGGTAAGTCTCTAAGAACTTTACACACCTGGATTATGTTTTTGCTTATTATTATTTTCTAAATAATGTCAAATTGGTTGTTGATCATTGCTAGACAACCATTTTCAAGTCTTGCCATAGATTTTCAAGCAGATTTAACTCCAAACTGTAACTTAGCCACTCAGAAACATTCAATGTCTTCTTGGTAAGCAACTCCAGTGTATCTCTGTACCCTACACATACAATTATCTGTAAGGTCCCTCAAGACATTTCAGCTTTTCATTTTTTATGAATTTTGTTACAATTTCTAAAAACATAATTCTACTTTGACATGATGGAGTATTGTGTTTAGGCCAGTGACACAACATCTCAATTTAATCCATTTTACAATTCTGGTTGTAACACAACAAAATGTGGAAAAGTTGAAGGATGTGAATACTTTCTGAAGGCACTGTAATTGTTACCCAGGAATGATTTGATATTAATATAAAAACGGCTGCATTGGGCCTTTAAGTAATTTCCATGCACTTCAGTTGTGTCCCTGGCCTTTTTCATTCTGTAATTTCAATCCACACTAATCGAAGTGACAAGAATGTAGCCTTTATACTCTAGAAGGGCACTAGAGCGCCAAGGAGAATAGGCTGCACTGAAACTTCACCTCTGCTCTCACTGCCTAGCTCTCCAGTAGCAACCTAGCAGCTGTGTATAAATGTGTTGTAAAAGCCCTGGTTGTCTTAATGCCTTATCACTGTTGTGTCTGAGATCGGGAGGACAGGGCAATGGGCCAAATGTCGGTGTCACTCCAACAGCCTACGCTTTTCATAAGAGTTGATTTACAGGCTGACTGTATGCTTACATTTACATTTACATTTTAGTTATTTAGCAGACGCTCTTATCCAGAGCGATTTACAGTAGTAAATGCATACATTTTCATACTTCTTTTTTCTCCATACTGGTCCCCCGTGGGAATCGAAGCCACAACCCTGGCGTTGCAAGCTCCATACTCTACCAACTGAGCTACACGGGACTTGTCTGCAAACACTATTTCTTCCTAAACTAGGCCCAGGCAGAATGCCCTTACAGAATGCAATTTCAAGTGAAAGGTCTGTTTAGTGTTGTTATACTGCTATTACTTAACTAAATAACCCCCCCCCGTCCCCGTAGCCCTTTGTGATCCACGACATGGACTCGTTGCACCAGGCTGAGAATGGGCTGGTGTGGAACCAGCTGATCAACGGGACGCCGCCCAACAAGGAGATAGGGGTGCACGTGTTCTACCGCTGCCAATGCACCACGGTGGAGACGGTCAGGGAGCTCACAGAGTTCGCCAAGAGCATCCCCGGCTTTGTAGACCTCTTCCTCAATGACCAGGTATATACAGGAACACAACAATTAATCAGTCGTTATCAATCGAGACCCAGGTACTGTAAAGCAACATTCAATCAAATCATCAATCCAGAGTTTTGATGTCCAAGTTGGGTAAGTCATTGTACAGCCAGGAATCTAATCTATAATTGGCTATGTAACATAATGTAACATTATAGAACATGTATACATGCTTGACAAAATCCCAGTTAAAAACATTTGAGATATTGGACAGTGATATTCAGGCTGCTGTTCTCCCTCCCCCACCAGGTAACGCTGTTGAAATACGGCGTGCACGAGGCCATCTTCGCCATGCTTCCCTCGCTCATGAACAAGGATGGGCTGCTGGTGGCCAACGGGAAGGGCTTTGTGACCCGGGAGTTCCTGCGCAGCCTGCGGCGACCTTTTAGCGAGATCATGGAGCCCAAGTTTGAGTTTGCCGTTAAGTTCAATGCCCTGGAGCTGGATGACAGTGACCTGGCCCTGTTTGTGGCCGCCATCATCCTCTGTGGAGGTATGTGCTGGTTCTATCATAGTACTACCGTTAGAACTCAGTACTATGCTGCCACAATACACTGGCACTGTCATAATAACCCTAACCATTCTACTATCATAATAAGCTTAACTAACATAACTAAGCCAAGCTGAGGTTAATGCTGAAGTCAAGTTTAGAACGGGCTTGCATACAAGTTTGTTTTCTACCAGTTGACATACAGTATACTTACCCCTTCTACTGCTCCTCTCCCTCCCCCTCTGTTCTCTCCTCCTCCCAGACCGTCCGGGGCTGATGAACATCAAGCAGGTGGAGGAGATTCAGGACAGCATCCTGCAGGCCCTGGACCAGCACCTGCTGGGCAACCACGCTGACTCACATTACCTCTTCCCCAAGCTGCTCAACAAGATGGCCGACCTGCGCCAGTTGGTCACAGAGAACGCCATACTGGTCCAGAAGATTAAGAAGACTGAGTCCGAGACCTCACTTCACCCGCTGCTGCAGGAGATCTACAAGGACATGTACTGACTGGACTGGACTGGACCGCACTGGTTTTAGCTTCCTAGAACAGCGGTGGTGTTCACTCACTCCTTTCCTGTGAGTGGGAGTCACGGGTGCATGTTTTTATTCCAGCCCAGAACTAACACACCCGACTCAACTCCTCAGCCAATCAATCACGACCTTGATCAGTTGTCAAGTGTGTCAGCGTTTTATTCTAACGTTTTTAATAAAAGCATGAGGAAAACGGATACCTGAATTGGCAATGTGCAGACTGGGGGGAGTAATGACTATGAATATAGCTGCACACTCTTGTTCCGATGCAATTGATTTATAAAGAATCACCATAGTTTGGGCAGCAAGCTGCCTTCATCAGGGTCTCTTGACTGTCTCTGGACTGGACGGAATGACATATTTAGAACATATACTGATTGGGAATGGAGCAATGGACTAATGGGAGATATACAAAGTAACACACTCTACCACATATTAAACATGTGTGGAAATGGTTGGGTGTCCCAAATATAAGCTGATTTTGAGCTGTTTCAAGACATAATCGATGCAGTTGTATAGCAGGCTTTTAACTGTGGTTGGACAGGACTGACAGTTGACAGGCTTGTAGTGTCCTGCTCTCAACGTGGTGACGGTGCAGAGGTATTCCAGGAGAATAGCAAACAGCTCCCCAACCAACGCCACAACAAAACCAAGACTCCTCATTTTCCCCATCTATTTTTCGACCGATGATCTGCGTTGCTATTTTTATACAACAGATTTTTGTAGTCTCTCCCAATCGCGAGTGTTTTTTACAACGGTCAACCCATTCTTAACCCTGCAATTCAGGGTTATCACCAGACTGTTCTGCCATTGTTGTTTGTGCTACAAACTCTCTGAGAGGTCGTGATGCTGATATTCAGAAAAATGCTGGTTCTGCTTGCCTGTACAAATAAGAGGGTCGTCGGCAACCATGGGTGTCCCCTTTCCCATTCCTAAGGCCCTTACACTGGTATAAGCTAACACCAAACCCCCTTAACTCTCCTTTCCTCATATGGATACCTTCAGTACAAATTCACACTCGTAAACCTCCCAATTATCTGCCAATCATAGAACGGATTTGATTGATAACTCACAACCCCCCTTCCATGTCACTCCCCCAGAGACTGTGTCTGATAGTAGGAGCAGTTAATATTTGTAGATACCCCCCCCCCCCCCCCCCCCTCCTCCTGTTAGACCAGGAAGCACATGGACATATTCAGTCAGTCTCACTTCTCAATGGACACATACATTTATAGATTCTTACAACCTCCTAACCTCAATACCTTTTGTTTTCTTTTGTGTACAACTGTTGGGTCTAAAACCATGGGTCGATTCTGTGTTGTCACACTGTGAAGGTTAACCTGACCACAGGGTCTGTGTAAGATGTCTCCGTGCATGATTTTACTTATATGTTTAAGTTAGATTACTTAATTATGTATAATTGGAAGTATTATTTGTATGTATTCTTTCAGCCAGGCGGTGTTCTGTAACCTGCACACTGTCGATAAGCCAAACTCTGAAGCCGGTCGCATGCTTTCCAGTCGAAACAGTTCACGCATATACACTTTTGACCGGTAGTGTATTACGACAAACTTTATTGACGGTTTTGTTTGTTTTGTTGTTCGGTAGGGTTTTTTCCAGCTGTTCCCACACACATTTTTTCTTGAGGCAAGTCTACATTCGGTAGCCGACGCGTACGCCCCTTCATCGGTGATAGGTCAACAGTAGGGGTGGGAACTATGAACGGGATTGTTAAATGAAGTGTTTGCTGTCATTCAACGAGAGCACAGCAGCAGCTTATTGTCTGCACTGCACTACTAGTTTTCATGCACATTATTTCACTTGAAGTACTGCACCAAACATCTTAGTCGTGCAATTCTACATCTAAGACCTCCTCGGCAAAAACTTCAATTTTCTATTTTGAAGAAGTGTTACTGGCTATGCTGCTATGGTGGCTCAAGAGGAATAAATAACAGTAATATTGCTGCTTTTTTTCTCTTTTTTCAAGAGAAGGACTTAAGGGAGTATGCGAGCACAAACATTCGCTTCGCCTAGCCGAGTTCTGCTAGGAGCAAACCGAACCTATGTATGCGGATGCCTTAACAGTACATTTCTCATATGATGAGCTTCCCTCTCTTTCCTTCTTTCCCTCTCTTCTCATTCTTCCGCAGAGTATGGTGCGAAGGACAACTATCGGTCACTCGCACAGTCTAACTTCAGACAGGGAATGAACCATTTTGTAATACTTAGAGAAAAATGGATCCTCCTTTAGTTGCTTCGCTCCTCCTTTCCCTCTTTCACTTCCTCACTGGTCTGAAAGGCCTGATCAAGTGAAATCAATACAGCAAAGACTTCTGTAGAACTTCCACCATATAGACTTTACCTATCCATTTATTTTAGATCAGTGATCAACTGAAGGGAGTTGAAATGCATGCCAACGGTTAAGACGTCACTGCTAGAAATATATTGACTTGATCTATTGCTCTGGACAAACCATCAGAATTCTGAAGCTGTTGGAGTTCTTAGATGCAGGGGGACCAATCTATTTTGCCATGAGAGGAAATTGGTTTATCCTCATTCTTTAGGTCAACCAATTATGGTAACTGATGAAATACTGCATTTCCTACATAGCAATTATTTAAGTGATATGCAAATCAATGTATGTTTCTATTTTTATTATTTTCTATATTGTGACATAGAATTACTGCAAAAATGTTTGTATTAGGGGAGGACATATGTGACTCCTTGCCTATACAGTAGATGGGTTGCCAAATTGTTACATAGATATCTCTTGAATAAGCGCTTCAGCTGTCTATTTCAGCTCACAGGAAGTTGCTCAAGCACAACTCATTGATCTGATGCTGATGACCTACAGCAGAAATGTTCACACAATGCTGCATTGGCCATGTTCTGTTGCCAAGATGAGGATGATGATGATGATGATGATGATGATGATGATGTGAAAAGTGTTCAACCACCTGATCTGGTTACAGTACTCTGTATCCACTTGGAGTCAGTGTACCCTGGGGGGGGGGGTCGTTTTTCCCCCTGTGCACACCTTTTTCTTCATCTAACAAGTCTTCCTTTCTCTCAGTATGAATATTCTTCTATTTTCTTCTGCTTTTTGTCTGATGCCCCTGGTGTCACAGACCACCTGTGGTTATTATTAAACATTTATTGACACTTTTGTGTCAGTAAACTTTTAGCGATATGGTTTGGTGCTGTACTGTTCTAAGTAACTGTCCATGCTCTTTTCTGACTTCTCGCAGTCAAATGACTATGCCGCCCCCTCTGAATTCACTTAACTTGCAGCACTGTTACCTAACTAAAGAAGTTGTCAATTAAAAACCCTTCTCCTTGTTGCGTTTCAGTTTTTGTTTTTACATTTCCTTGTTACTTTTCAGTTACTGAATAGAACTTGTTACAATGAAATGTCAGCAAAGTATTACTGCTGCACAACATATTTTCCAGGAGCAAGAAGCTAAAAAATATATTTGAATCTCAATGGTTGACTGAATTTATTTCCCCATAAAATGTATGAGCACAACAACTAGCACAGGTCTGAAATATTCTACCGTCTACAACCGCAAACTGCATTTCCTCCGTGTAAACACCTGGTGTTAACTGTCTGATGGATAGGATTTCTACCTTCTGTACAGAACTTCCTACAAATGGTTGAATAAAACATTGAGTAATACTTTTGATGTGTCTCTTACTTGCTTGACTACATTTGATGTTCTTGTTTTCAATTATTTGGATTAAATCTCACTATCACCACCCTACAGGTGGTAAATCATTGGATCAGATTCATTTGATTCAATGCAATTCAATCTTTGAGGACTGCAACCATAGAAATACAATTTATTTATACCTATTAATAAGCCATTGTAAACGTATTGTCTATGGTTATTTGACTCACTGCTCAGGAATTTGCTCACTGTCACCCTATTTTTATCACCCTATTTTATCAGGGACTCCTACTGAGCCATTAGGTCTCTTTTACAGAGCCCTGAATTACAGAAAATAGACATACAAATATAAATACAAAATTCAAGCAGAAAGAAAAAGTCATAAAAAACAGAGAGGCACAAAAAACTAAAATGTAAGAACATTTTGAAGATTGTTCCACAAATAAGGTGCGAGAGAACTAAAAGCTGATTTACCTAACTCTGAGACCAAAGGAATTTCTAGAGTTAGCCATCCATGAGACCGGGTGTAAAAAATAATTGGTTTGCAAATGCAACTGGGGCCATGTAAATAATTGTTAAGCTACTCATTTTAAATCTGTGTGCGACCAGGCACAGAAAAATAATTTGGTTGCACTTTAATGTGCATCCCGCAACCTACGGAACAAACTACCAAAAAAATTCAAACAAATAAACTAAATCAAGCAACTTTACTGTTAAAAAATAAACAGATCTGATCCCTACACAGGCTCAAGGGAAGCCTGGGAGGGCGGGCCGTTTTCCGGCGCCAGTACACCTTGCAAGTCTTCAGATGTAAAATCTTTAAATCCCAAAAACGTTTCTGCCACAGCCACAAATGTCCAGTTTATTAGACTTCTTTGAGCCTTGAGCCATATAGTTTACAACAGTGGCAATGAATGCCACAAAATCCACCTTTTTAACACACAGGGTATCTTTTGACTGGCAGCAAACATTTACTACAGGCTGTGTTGCATCCGCTACCATATCTTCACTAGCATCACACGCTGCTTAATTCGAACTCAGCATCCACCTATCCGATCACCCGTTGTGAGGTCAGAACACTCGGATCAACCCTACTCCTCAGCCAGTGTCCAGTGTAGCATTATGGTTAATGTAGTCATTCTACAGACGCTTACATCATTTGCATTTTGCCAGCTGAATCTCCCATAGTAACCGTAGCATTCCAAACACAAAAGCCGGGGAAAAAATACAAAACACAGCTAAATATAAGGTGCCATGTAAGAGGATGACGCGCTTCTTTTGATCCTAAAAGGAAGAAAATCTGTGCAACATTTTAGGTGTAGAACCTCCCTCAGCTGAGAGGCTTATGGTTATTGTATTATAATATAGATGATTTACCGTTCATCAATGGTTGGATCATGAAATTATTCTATAAAAGTTATACTTTTAAACTAATAACCTATCAATTTATATTCCTGTGTCTATCCGATCCTCTTCTTTAGTTGTCTGTCGATGTTGTGCAATGTTATAGGCCTAGATATAAACGTTTATTAAGTAATGATTTGTCGTTTATAATGGTTGGAATCCAAGCGTTGAATCAATCAGTTTTTATAGGTTGGGAGGGGTGGTGAGGTCAGGTAGGTTACCCGGCCTGTCTAACGCTTCCTGCGGAATGCAGAGTTTGGTTTTCGCCAGGCATTACTGGAACCATCTCGTCCAGAAAGTTGACTCAAGTTTGCCAAAAAGCACCTGGATGATCATCAAGACTCTTGTAAGAACGTTCTATGGACAGATGATTCAAAAGTATAACTTTTTGGACGAGATGGTTCCGGTAATGCCTGTCGAAAACCAAACTCTGCATTCCACAGTAAGAACATCATACCAAAGGTCAAGCATGGTGGTGGTGGTGTGATGGTTTGGGGATGCTTTGCTGCCTCAGGACCTGGACGACTTGCCTTAATAGAAGGAACCATGAATTCTGCTCTGTATCAGAGAATTCTACAGGAGAATGTCAGACCATCCGTCTGTGAGCTGAAGCTGAAGTGCAGCTGGGTCATACAGCAAGACAATGATCCAAAACACACAATCAAGTCTACATGAAAATTGCTAAAAAGCAACAAATTGGAAGTTTTGGAATGGCCTAGTCAAAGTCCAGACCTAATCCCAATTGAGATGTTGTGGCAGGACTTGAAACGAGCAGTTCATGCTTGAAAACCCACACGTCACTGAGTTAAAGCAGTTCTGCATGGAAGAGTGGGCCAAAATTCCTCCACAGCGACGTGAGAGACTGATCAACAACTACAGGAAGCATTTGGTTGGAGTCATTGCAGCTAAAGGTGGCACAACCAGTTATTGAGTGTAAGGGGGCAATTACTTTTTCACACAGGGGAATTGGGTGTTGCATAACTTTGTTTATGAAATAAATGAAATAAATATGTAATTGTTGTGTTATTTGTTAACTTATGTTTCCTTTATCTAATATTAGGTTTTGGTTGAAGATCTGATAACATTCAGTATCATGAATATGCAAAAGTAGAGAAAATTAGAAAGGGGGCAAATACTTTTTCATGGCACTGTATGTGTGTGTGAGAGCGAGAGATGGGGGGCGGGGGGGTAAATAATATTTGTGCAAAGGAGAGAGAGTGCATGTGTCCATCTGTTTACAAGTGTAAGTGTTAGTGTGTGTGTGTGAGCGAAATAAAGAAAATCAATAATCTACAACAGAACGGGTCAGGTCTGTATACCGACTGTCAGGAGGCAGCCTGTCGCCCCTGGTTTCCTTCCTTAGAGTGTTTCCTTTGTTGAGGTGTGTGTGTGTGTGTGTTTGTGTGTGAACTGCATGTGAACCCAGTGAGCTATGCCAGATCAATGCGTTCAGCAGATGTGTCTGAACAATGACACCCCAGAGACCTCACTGACCCTCCAACTATTGTTTTTCAAGGACAGGCTCAGGCCGGGGTATCCAGCCTACATACAGAGCAGAGTGGAGCGCACCCGATGGTTGCCTGGTTACCCAGACTCCTTGCTCCGGCCAAACCCTCCCCATTCCCTGGGAAACCTAACCTGACATTTGTTTGGAACTCGGACTGTTAGCCCCCACTGTGTTTGAATGGGGATAGGAATGTGAGACTGTAAAAGTTAGCAAATAAGCACTTAGTTTACAGGCATTGTGACAATTGTGGGGTGTTATGATTTATGATCGATTTATGTCTTATGTGTTAACTCAAGTCTCTCGTCAATCCCCTTGTCGCTGTAGCGCAAGAGCATCAGTATTACCAGAGTAGCAGCCACTGATCTCTACTTTGTCTTATAAATGGACAGATCACTTGGGCAAGGCAGGTCAGAGTTCAGCATAAATTCATGATTATGTCTCACTGTACCTCCAATGCCACATCATGCCTGAGGACTTTGATTTGTTCATTTTGGTCTTTGAAACTGCAAGAACCAATACTATTTACAGGGATGAATATTGTTATTACCAATGCCAGTGACATAAATGTCCAAATCCACATATTCATTGCAGAAAATAGGCTAGAGATTATTCACAGGGGAAAAACTACAAATATGTCCGGAGCGGCAGCGCAGAATTTACGTCACCGAACCACGTCTATAAACGGCGACGGACTGCCCTTTATCCTTCTTTTCAGCAATCTGTCGCGTGTGAGCAATACAGTCAAAATGAGGTGAGAGAAAAGTATAGCAAATAAAGAATAACAAGAAGTCAGATATGCTATATTATCATCAGTGATCCGTTAAATCTTTTCTCTAGCTCTGCAGTGTGACTGCGTTCACTTTCAACTTCATTTTATGAGGAATTTGTGAATTCTCCACCTCTACTATAGTGCTACTAGCTTGCATGCTAACGCTAGAATGTGAGCTACATACATCCACATCCATCTAACATTAAATCGTAATCCTTTTTGTTCCGAACTTAACTAAATTGTGCCGTACATGACTGGTAATTGTTAAAATTGCAATAGTTTTGTGATTTCCACTCTTTACTGGCTTTTACCCGTTTGTAATGTCGACTGCTGGCGAGAACTTGCTATGGCATCAAGTCAGTTAAGTCAGCTAGCTGAATGTGGTACAGGGATGCACATTCATGAATTCTTAGGGCTATGTATAATTTTGTACACTGTCATTGACACTGACTAACATTTAGTGTTTGATTACAGCAAGGTGTCCAGGGATATGCTCTATGAGGTGGTCAAGGAGGTCCAGGCGGGATCTCTGGCCAAGCCACGCAAGTAAGAACCTTTCCTTTCTCTAGTCAATAGCGGTCCCTTGGCAGCTGATCTGTTCTGACTGCTAAAAAGACATGTTATTGCACATTGGTCTTTCCAATAATTTGATATACTGCATTTTTTGTCATTACCCATTTTGTTAAATCTCGCGTTGATGATCTCTTGCTTTGTTCCTGAACCTGTGATGTGCCAACTTCCTTTCTTGAAGGTTCACGGAATCTGTAGAACTCCAGATCAGCTTGAAGAACTACGATCCCCAGAAGGACAAGCGTTTCTCTGGCACCGTCAGGTTCGGCCCCTTTCCCGTATCACCCATCCTTCTGCCTGTCTGCCCCTCCTAGTCCTGAGTGAACTGGCCTGGTTTGGCCCTTCGATCTGGACATTCATAACTTACTTGCTCACACCCAGTCCCATTCATGCACACTCAAAGACACTTATGCAGTCAAGTACAATCTCTCAAACACACTTTTGCAGCAGACCTCTCATACATCGCACACAAAGTAAATTCCACTAGCAGGACTAGTGTGGGACAGGCAGTGCAGAAGTGTTTGGGGAGTCCGACTGAACCCCTCCCTTGCCCTGGGAGAGGGAACCAGCGGGCGGACCCTTACCCTGGGTCTTAAAACATGAGGGGAGGCAGACGGGGGGGTCTTCGCACCTCCCTTGAGCCGACCATTTTAGTTAATGGTGTTGCTGGTGGAGTCCAGAAGAGAAGCCAGTTGGTGTGGTCCTGGTAAGACTCCAGAGTGCTCTTCTCTGGTATGAGTCGTCCCTCCGGGTTTGAATCGGGTCCAAGTTGGAGAGTCACTGGATGGCCATGTTGGAAAGGGTGAAAGTGACTTGTCTGTACTGATCAGAAAGTGCATAAGTTAGCGGTGTAAGTATTTAGGTTTGGAAAGGGATGGTGTAAAGGTGGGTTTAGGGGTTAATCTAGTCAGAAATCATCCGTTCTAGCATGGCCAGATGGTGATGACCCTCATGGTTTGTGTGAGCGTTACTGGGTCGCCATATAGTTTTGTGAACTGTTATGATTCACCCCTGTAGACTGAAGACCACCCCCAGGCCCAAGTTCTCTGTGTGCATCCTGGGAGACCAGCAGCATTGTGACGAGGCCAAGGCTGCAGAGCTGCCCCACATGGACATCGAGGCCCTCAAGAAGCTCAACAAGAACAAGAAAATGGTCAAGAAGCTGGGTGGGTGGCGCTTTGAGTCACTTCCAGATAGTTTTTGTCTTATGAGCCGTCTAGGTCTTGCACTTGTTTTTCTACATTTAAATCTGTCTTCGATTGTCCCTGTCCTGAGGCACTGGGTCCAAGTCTCGCGTTCTGGTCTTGGTAGTTCTGTTGACGCCATCTCTTCGTCTGCCCCAACAGCAAAGAAGTACGATGCCTTCCTGGCCTCTGAGTCTCTGATCAAGCAGATCCCTCGTATCCTGGGGCCTGGGCTCAACAAGGCTGGCAAGTTTCCCTCCCTGCTCACCCACAATGAGAACCTCAACGTCAAGGTTGATGAGGTCAAGTCCACCATCAAGTTCCAGATGAAGAAGGTATGGCTCAGTTTGGCAGTTATGTAGTTGTATTTTCATGATTCGTGCATCCAGACTCTGAAGTCGTTGTGTTGTATGTGTAGACAACTTTGGGAACTCTGTTTAAGGTAGCGGCCTTGTTCATTAGGCACTTTGTTACATGTCTGTTAAGCCAAAGCTGCTCGGATTTCTGAAACACAACATTTTGTCAACACATATATATTTTTAATGCAGCAACCTGTCCCGTCTCATTGTGACAATGTCCTCTATTCCAGGTGCTGTGTCTGGCAGTGGCTGTGGGTCACGTGAAGATGTCCGAGGAGGAGCTGGTGTACAACATCCACCTGGCTGTTAACTTCCTGGTGTCTCTGCTGAAGAAGAACTGGCAGAATGTCCGGGCCCTCTACGTCAAGAGCACCATGGGAAAGCCCCAGCGCCTCTACTAGAGGACAAACTCTTTTACTACCAATAAAAGGACAAATCGCATCTTCTCTCTGTGGTTATTCTTATGTTGTGCCAGATGTATTTGTGTAGGTTATCCCCTCTGCAAGGGATCGAAAGACATATGATCCTAAAAACTTAAGTCACTAACCTGTTTATGGAAGTAACGCACAATGCCTGAAGATTTTATCCATTGATGTTTAAATGTCAGATTGCTGTGAACTGTTTCTAAACTGGGCAAATGGGCTACAGATGAGATTGTGTTAACGCATATTATATTTTTATATTTTAGTCATTTAGCAGACGCTCTAATCCAGAGCGACTTAGTTATATTGTCTGCCCCAGTTCTACTGGACCTTGTGATAATACCAGAACATGATGGGAGTGGCCAGTGTATGGCACAAAGCTGATGAAGGGGTTTAGTGGGGTTAGTGTTGATCTCTAGATGGGATGCAGCTAATGTCAAAAGTTTGGGTCAAGTCAGAATTTACCGTAATGCTCATAACCTCTTATTTCTAACTCCATGTGAAAAGTCAATTCTGACATTTGCTCTATCCCATCTAGTCAGAATCTGGTTAAGTTGCATTGGGCTAGCAGTGTACACCACTTGGGTGCTGGGTAAAATGGACAAATCTAATGCAGGATGGTATTTGTTATTGCTAAAAGTGACATTTCATTTGAGTTTGAAGTGGGCATGGCTGACATTTTCAATGTCTGTTAGTAGCTGTTCTGTTTTGGAGTGGTTTAGTGGGGTCTTAAAATGTCAATGTTAAGCAAGGGTCAAATGACCCTTAGTACAGTGTAGTCAGAGCAAAACAACGTGTACAATTACAGAATGTATATTATGTAAGCACAGTCCCTTGTTGACCACCCTGGTGATCCTGCCATGTGCCCTGGCTGTCACCTCTCCACCATAGAGCACAGGAGGCCGACATGACACTTAATCAGATTACATCTGCCTCTTCCTCTCTGCTCTGAGTAATACAGCAGGAGGCAGAGTCACAGGGTAAGAACTGTCAAGGCTTTTGTCGTTCTGTCTGGCATTCCATGGAGATCTAAATGTATGTATGGTTATAACCCCACCATTACCTCTGAATCTGTTGGTGGACATTGCCATATAGTTTATACCTATCCAATCCTTTCAGCTCTATAGAAGTGGCTATAGGCATTCAAGTTGATTCGTAGTTGGGCGTGTGAAAGGCAGAATGAGTCGGTACCGACCACCAAAGAGTGACTCCAGCTTCACTGGAGCTCTGACATCACAACCAGGGGTAAGCAAAGGAGGGCTCTTTGTAAGTCTGTAGCTCTAGATTCATAGTCAGACGGGTGTATCTCACTGTATGTCATTTTGACAGTAACCCTCCAAAAAGTCATTCATAAACCTTTTAAATTGCCATATGTAGTAGAATGCTGTTTCATGGGCTTTAGGAATGTGACTGAAAAAGTAAAAAAAGAACAAATAACCTGAAAGTATCAGTGAAGGCCGTGGTCAAGGCTACGACTGCGCCAGGAAATGAATGGTGTTTACTCAGGCGTTCAAAAGCGCATATCACACCAAGAGCTTACTGCATCTTATGTAGTTCTTTATTAGTTTTAGTTTAGAAAACGATCTTTCCGCAGAAGCAACAGTTACAGGGATGGTAAAAACATATTGATTGCCATAGTAACATCAGGGAAACTGCAGAAGGGAGTTGTGCTTCAAATACAGCAGTTCTATAACATTTAATTGAGCCTCTCATTCTTCTTAATTGCCGACCTTACGGAAAGAGATTAACTGAAGGCTATAGGAAGCTCTGGGGACAGGTTGTCTGGATACTGGACATCCAATAATTTGTGAGATGCAAACAGATTGTGTTTCGGAGACAACAGTTATTGAGGGCTTGCCTTGAGCAAAAAAAGCTGTTTGCGATTTCGTTAATACTGGTGAACCGGGGTTTGAATTGTGTGTTGCAATATCAACAGTCCCTCGTCTTTGGTATAGCCTACATACACAGGCTACATTTTAAATTTTTTATAGCGCTTTTCAAAGGATCTCGAAGCGCATAAAAAGTAAAACAACAAACAAAAAATGTAAATGATGGAGATTGAAAGTCTCAGTCGGTTTGGGATGAAGTTGAGGCAGTTTGGGCTGGAAAGGCAATGTAGGTTCAGTGGAGGGGGTATCGATGGGACCGCCAAGGAGAAACAACGACAGTCTGATAAAGCAGGCCCGGAGCTTTTCAACAGCCCACCACACCTGCTTCTCTAAATGGTCAGTCACTCCATTGGAGCCGCTTATCTGGTACTGGTCCTCCATTGCTAGGAATGAATACTGAACAAAAATATAAACGCAACAATTTCAAAGATTTTACTGAGTTACACTTCATAGAGGGAAGTCAGTCAATTGAAATAAATGAATTAGGCCCTAATCTATGGATTTCACATGACTGGGCAGGGGCGCAGGTGAAGAAGCCAGATGTGGAGGTCCTGGGCTGGCGTGGTTAAACGTGGTCTGCAGTTTTGAGGCTGGTTGGATGTACTGCCAAATTCTCTAAAACCAGACGTTGGAGGCAGCTTATGGTAGAGAAATGAACATTCAGTTATCTGGCAACAGCTCTGTCAGCATGCCAATTGCACACTCCCTCAACGTGAGACAAGATTCACCTGTTTAATGATCATGCTTTTTAATCAGCTTCTTGATATGCCACACCTGTCCAGGTGGATGGATTATCTTGGCAAAGGAGAAATGCTCACTAACAGGGATGTAAGCAAATTTGTGCACAAAATTTGAGAGAAATAAGCTTTTTGTGCATATGGAACATTTCTGGAATATTTTATTTCCACTCATGAAAAATGGGACAAACACTTTACATGTTGTTCAGTATAGCACCCAGCACCCACTGTGATGCCATGGCTGCTGAAAAGCGACCACATTTTGGCAGTGGTTACGAGCGTTCCATGAACAGTCCCTGAACTTCCTCTGCTACCTCTGGACACAGCATGCAGTCTTTGGTGTAATACTTCCAAACAGATTAAACAAAAAGCTGCATTATTGGAATCCAAACAGCCAGCTAGCTATCTATCAAGCCAAAATATAATTTTCATCATGATCCTGCAACTCTGAGAGTCAAGACCACAGAATATAGTGATTAAACCCTAGATAATACCAGTGGAGGCTGCTGAGGGGAGGACGGCTCATAATATTGGCTGGAACGGAGCGAATAGAATGGCATCAAACGCGTGGCAACCATGTGTTTGCTGTATTTGATACCATTCCACTCATTACGCTCTAGCCATTACCACAAGCCTGTTCTCCCCAATTAAAGTGCCACCAACCTCCTCTGGATAGTACACTGCATAATAAAACAATCCCTAGTAAGCTAGTGTTTTGAGGGTGGACTGACAGCATTATTTGGCATTAACAGACTGGTTTTACGCACAACCTTCTATCCAAACTGGGATAGAGCGCGAGGAAGGCTCGTGTCATGCAGGTTCAGGTAGCCTATACAGGTAGTCACCTGGAATGCATTTAAATTAACAGGTGTGCCTTGTTAAAAGTTAATTTGTGGAATTTCTTTCCTTCTTAATGCGTTTGAGCCAATCAGTTGTATTGTGACAAGGTTGGGGCGGGATACAGAAGATAGCCCTATTTGGTAAAAGACCAAGTCCATATTATGGCAAGAACAGCTCAAATAAGCAAAGAGAAACGACAGTCCATCATTACTTTAAGACATGAAGGTCAGTCAATACGGAAAAGTTCAAGAACTTTGAAAGTTTCTTCAAGTGCAGTCGCAAAAACCATCAAGCACTATGATGAAACTGGCTCTCATGAGGACAGCCACAGGAAAGGAAGACCCAGAGTTACCTCTGCTGCAGAGGATAAGTTCATTAGAGTTACCAGCCTCAGAAATCGGCAATTAACTGCACCTCAGATTGCAGCCCAAATAAATGCTTCACAGTGTTCAAGTAACAGACACATCTCAACATCAACTGTTCAGAGGAGACTGCGTGAATCAGGCCTTCATGGTCAAATTGCTGCAAATAAACCACTACTAAAGGACACCAATAAGAAGAAGAGACTTGCTTGGGCCAAGAAACACAAGCAATGGACATTAGACCGGTGGAAATCTGTCCTTTGGTCTGATGAGTCCAAAGTTTTGGTTCCAACCGCCATGTCTTTGTGAGACGCATAGTAGTTGAACGGATGATCTCTGCATGTGTGGTTCCCACCGTGAAGCATGGAGGAGGAGGTGTGATGGTGTGGGGCTGCTTTGCTGGTGGCACTGTCAGTGATTTATTTAGAATTCAAGGCACACTTAACCAGCATGGCTACCACAGCATTCTGCAGCGATACTATCATTTGTTTTTCAAGAGGACAATGACCCAAAATACACCTCCAGGCTGTGTAAGGGCTATTTGACCAAGAAGGAGAGTGATGGAGTGCTGCATCAGATGACCTGGCCTCCACAATCACCCGATCCCAACCCAATTGAGATGGTTTGGGATGAGTTGGACCGCAGAGTGAAAGAAAAGCAGCCAACAAGTGTTCAGCATATTTGGGAACTCCTTCAAGACTGTTAAAAAAGCATTCCAGGTGACTACCTCATGAAGCTGGTTGAGAGAATGCCAAGAGTGTGCAAAGCTGTCATCAAAGCAAAGGGTGGCTACTTTGAAGAATCTAAAATCTAAAATATTTTTTAACAGTTTTTTGGTTACTACATGATTCCAAATGTGTTATTTCATAGTTCTGATATCTTCACTATTATTCTACAATGTAGAAAATAGTTAAAAAAAATAAAGAAAATCCCTTGAATGAGTAGGTGTGTCCAAACTTTTGACTGGTACTGTATATTTTGAAGTTATTTTTATTAAGTAAACACACACAGTGATTTATTAGACGTGCAGTGATGATTTAAAAATAACATTACAAAGACTGCATTGGAGCTTTAACCAGTCTGTTGAGAACTTGTTCTCATCTACAATAACAGCCTGGCCAAGAGCTTGTTGACTGATTTGTGTGTTGTCCCTCTCCCAGCCCCCTGCTAAGGAGGCCACTCCCTGTGAGTATGCTGGCATACTGGGGGACAGCTCGGAGTCTGACCAAGGTAAGGAATCCGATTGGCTGCCTGAGCTGCATTGTTACCAGCAGCAGGACATGGCAATACTTCAATTTCCTCTCTCTGTTGTTGTATGCTAGCAAAGCTGTGAACACCCTGTCCTCTCTTCTCCTCAGAGCCCAGTCCAGAGGACCAGCTGGCTGTCTCCTGGGAGAACCTTCCTATACTGGAAAGACTGGGCCTCAGCACGTCAGTTGATACTCAGACACACTTTTAACACTTTTTCGATATTTACAACCTCACGATTATATTCCCCCTTTCTTTCCCTTTCCTCAATACCATCTCTCTCCTGCCCTTAGTGGTACAGAGATGACTGAAGAGGAGGTAGAGGTGAGAATTCTTTGTGATTAGTGCACTTAGACATACACACTCCACACATCACACACACACTGTTCTGTCCCCTATAGAGTGCGTTTACCCAGCTGGCTCTGGCGTTCCGTTGTGACCAGTACACCCTGGCCCAGAGACTGCAGGCTGAGGAACACGACAGAACTGTTGCCCAGGAGAACCTCAACCTGGAACTGGAGCGTGCCAGAGACACTCTGCAGGTAGGTATGTATGCATAGCAGCGGGAAGTAGTTTGGGGATGCTGCGCCAACTCACAACTTACAGTAGTGAGTGCATACATTTTCATACTTTTTCGTATTGGTCCCCCGTGGGAATCAAACCCACAACCCTAGCGTTGCAAGCACCATGCTCTACCACTCAGCCACATTATCACATCATCACAAACCACTTGATGACTCAATGTACTCAATTACTGTATTGTGCATTGTTTTTCTTCATGGTGATGGAAGGTCTACAGGTATAAACCTAGATGACCAGCCTATGTACAATACAGTAATGTACATTTACATTAAGTGGTTTGTAAGGATGGTTGTTTTCCATGTTATTTGATCAAGAAAAATATTTAATTTGATGTGGATGTTTTGGGTCTTTTCCCATAACTTTGCACCTTTTGATGTAAATGTTTGAGGACAAGGTTTTGTTATTTCTGGATTCCATTAGAATGAGGATTGCAGAGAAAGGGACACGGCAACAACACTTACATTTCCAACTATTGAACCCTGCAAGATACTGTTCTTAATTATACAACTAGCTGAGATGCTGAAAAAATGGTTTGCCTGCGCTACAGACGTCTATATCGGTCTGCTAATATAGGACAAAAAATCAATTGTATTAATATATATTTTTAATTCCGATTTTTCAGGGTGTGCTGCAGCACCCTCAGCACCCCTACTTCCTGCGGCTGTGTATTTGTGCACGTGTTTGACCTGGCTGCTTGACTCTTGTACAGTAGTTGATGGTCTGTTTAAACCTTATCTCTCTCGTTCTCCTCTAATCCTCTCTTCCCCTCCTCTCTTCTCTCCTCCCTCCCTCACTCCTCTCCTTCCCCCCTCTCTCACTCCCTCTCTCCCAGTCTCTGAGAGGTAGGTGTGTAGACGCTGAGCGGTCAGAGATGTTGAGTTGTATCGAGGCCAGTCTGGACACAGTGCTGGACGGCGTGAGTGACATTATCGCTGCTGCTGAGATGCTGGGGTCCGTGCACCAGGTGAGGAAGTGATGTCATCACGACAGCGACACTGTCTGACGCCCTAGGCTTGCTCTTTTGGGGTATAAGTCCAGGTTTTGATTAATGCTCAATGAAAAATTACTTTGTATAAAAGTGTTATACAAATAGTTTAATTGATTGATTGATTGGTTTATTGGTTGGTTGGTTGATTCATCGATGTCTCTGCTGGGTCAGGAAGCGCGTGTGTGTTGTTCTGTGGAAATGATGGAGGTTCATGTGGAACACCTGAAGCGTCGACATGCCGTGGAGAGCGCCGAGCTGCTGGAGACCAGGAAGCTGCTCCACCGCAGGATTCACAGCGACTCAGGCAAGTGCTGCCCCTCTGTGGCACGGAGGAACTATGACACAGACAACAGATAATTGATTTGTTGGGGGGTTACTTTGTTGTGGACATGTGAAAGTACATTTAAGCCCACTGCACTATTTTCTGAATCAATCTATTATTTGAAGTATTGATTCTTATATGATTATCATAATAGGGAACAGTTTAATCAAACTGTACAGTGTAACAAGATAGTTCACATATGGAAAGGCTGTGTTCTGACTGTTGGCTTTCAGAGGAAGGAGACGTCAGGAATCGGTTTGTCAGACGAGACTCCCTACAGGTAACAGACACTTCAATTCAATGTGTTTTTCTGTCCTGTCTTCACATATTCTGCCCTCAAATATCTCAGTTAAATGAATGAAAATATCAGTGGGGGCAGGCCAGATGCTTTTAATTTTTTTTTCAAATGTTTCACTTCTTTTTCTCTCCTTCTTTCCCCATCTTTCTTAGACCCTCACTCGGCGAAGAGTCAGCGTAACACTAATCCCAACGGGGTCCCAGGTTAGAAACAATAACAATATAAGACTTACTCCCATTGTCGCCCTGTGACCATTGTATACATAACTCTTATTCTGTCCTGTCTTTTCTCCCTCCTCTTCCATCTCCACCTCTCATTTTCCCTTTCTTAGCTCAGTGACCTAGAAGCCAAGTTCCAGGAGGGTTGCAGGGCCGGTGCTGACACTGACAGCCAGGGGCCAGAAGGAGGCAGTGTGAACCAAGCCAGCAGGTACAGTAAAACCTGCCCTGTCATTTGCACGGTTGTTCGTCACTAATCGCTAGATGGCCATGCTAGTCACTAGTCAAAGTGAAGGCGAGCCTTGGCTTTCATAAGTATGTGCACCACACAGGCTTAGACGCAAGTGCACAGACTGCAGTATAAACCTATGATGACTAACTGCTGATGAATAAGAACTGCTGTAGAGAACACATTGTGTGTGCATGGTGTCTGCTGATCTTGTGGATTATCAATGTGCTGCGCCTTGTGTTCATAGCATCAGAACTATGTTGACCTCTGCAACGGCAGCATTGTTTCTTGTGTATTACATTCCGTTACCTTGTGAGGACTTTAGTCTTATAAAACACAAAGTAAATGTGGATCTAACTGATGAAAGTGGAAATGTAACTGTTTCTCTCCTTTTAAAGGCCCTCTGAGATGATGTCCCCCCTGGCAAGCCCATCCCCCCACGCCACCCTCCTCATTAGACAGAGCTCCACACAGAGCTCCCAGAGCCTGGAGGACGAGAGCGAGGTAGCCCCTCACACCAGATAGCCCCATCAACTGGTTCACCATTGTCTCATTGAGATTTGAATAAGGACCTGAGCAAGGTTCAGGTGTGGCTGATGCAGGGCTTTCCCTTCCTCTAATGCTGTGTGGCTGCCTGTGTCTGTGTGTGTCAGTTCCCTACAGATGACGCTACATCACAGGCGGAGGTCTGCCATCCTGGAGCGTGAGGCCAGTTCAGAGGAGGCCGAAGCCGAGGGTTCAGGGGTGGAGTCAGCAACGGGGTCAAGAGCAGGGTCAATAGCTGGCACAGCCGAGCCCAGTGAGCTCTCTATGGCCGAATCAGTCTGCACCTCAGAACCGTGAGTATTAAGATTACTTAACATTATTAAGATGTTATTAAGTTGCTATTAAATCGTACTAAAATGTACTAAGATGACTTACAACTTCATATTAGTAATCTGATATAGCAGATGGTTGTCATTATCTGGCCATGCTAGAAAGTGTGTATGTTGAAGGCAATAGTCCCCTGCAGCTCAGTTGGTAGAGCATGGCGCTTGCAACGCCAGGGTTGTGGGTTCGTTTCCCATGGGGGGCCAAAATGTATGCACTCACTAACTGTAAGTCGCTCTGGATAAGAGTGTCTGCTAAATGTCTAAAATGTAAAATGTAAATGTAAAATGTAATAGTGATAATGATGACGTGGGATAATGGGATAACTGTGGGATAATGATGATGTGGGATAATGATGATAAATCTGGCCATAGCATGTACATTTACTGAGGTCATGATTTGAATCTGCTTGTTTCCCTCCAGGCCAGTGGTTCTGTCAGAGCAGCATCCCCTAGCTTCCTGGCTGTCTTACTGTCGCTGGGTGCTGGTGCTACTGCTCCTCCTGGCTCTCTCTTTCTTCCTCATGCTGGGGTTCCTACTCTGGGGCCTGAAGGTTCCTCACCACAGCCCTAGCTTCTGACATCTCCCTTCTGCTGCACTGTGTCCCAGCTCTACACCACAGAGTTCTGGGTTCCACGGTCTGTGTTCAAAGATATTACTTTTGTACCACTGAGTGCTGAGGTCTATGTTATAATAAATAATAATATGCCATTTAGCAGACGCTTTTATCCAAAGCGACTTACAGTCATGTGTGCATACATTTTTACGTATGGGTGGTCCCGGGGATCGAACCCACTACCCTGGCGTTACAAGCGCCATGCTCTACCAATTGAGCTCTGCACCCCCACCATGGACTGGGCCCACTCTACCTGCTGTAATATGTTGAACAAATTGTTTGCGCTGTACCTGTAATATGATGGAGGTAATATGTTGTATGATATCTGTGGATGTTGTTTGTGTTTTGAGCCGTGCATGAAAAATTAAATTAAATTAACAAAATTGAGATTGTACCTGCTGTGTTTAAATCAAAATCAAATCAAATGTTATTCGTCACATGCTTTGTAAACAGCAGGTGTGGACTAACAGTGAAATGCTTCCTTACGGGCCCTTCCCAACAATGCAGAGAGAAAGAAAATAGAGAAACAATAGAAAAGTAAAACACGTAATAATAAAAGTAATAAGTATATAGATACGATAACTTGGCTATATACAAGGGTACCAGTACCGAGTCGATGTGCAGGTGTACAAGGTCATTGACGTAATATGTACATGTAACTAGGAATAAAGTGACAGTAAAGTAAACAGTAGCAGCAGCGTATGTGATGAGTCACAAAAGGGTCAATACAGATAGTCCGGGTAGCTATTTGGTTAACTATTTAACTATTTAGCACTCTTATGGCTTGGGGGTAGAAGCTGTTCAGGGTCCTGTTGGTTCCAGACTTGGTGCATCGGTAACGCTTGCCGTGCGGTAACAGAGAGAACAGTCGATGACTTGGGTGGCTGGAATCTTTGACAATATTTAGGGCCTTCTTCTGACACCGCCTGGTATAGAGGTCCAGTGATGTACTGGGCCATACAGATTTCCCTCTGTAGCGCCTTGCGGTCGGATGCCAAGCAGTTGCCATACCAAGCGGTGATGCAGCCAGTCAAGATGCTCGCAATGGTGCAGCTGTATAACTTTTTGAGGGTCTGAGGGCCCATGCCAAATCTTTTCAGCCTCCTGAGGGGGAAGAGGCGTTGTTGTGCCCTCTTCACGACTGTGTTGGTGTGTTTGGACCATGTTAAGTCCTTAGTGATGTGGACACCGAGTAACGTGGCACGTCCTATGCTGTCCTGACTCAAATGTTCAAGCTCATATCAAACTCTTTATATATCTTTGGGGTGGGGCACGGTGGAAAAGATGGCCAGACACAAGTGCAGAGCCTTTGCTTCTGCAATATGCACCAGCCGGTGCGACAGGGATGAGTGAGTGAAAACTCTTTGTCTTTTGCTTATGATGTTTTCCATGATCCAAATCAGTGTCTGTTTTATCTTCTTATGCTCATACAGGAAATAGGCTTTTTTGTCAATTATGTATGAAAGCAATATTTATTATACAAGTCAAGTAGCTGAATATTAAAGCAGTAAGCACATTGTTAAGGGTTCTGTTCTCTATCTCAATGACACAGGAATACTCAGTGTCCCCCTCTAAGTCCAGATGCTCATGATATTCAGATGACTGTCAGGGACAGACAAAGCATGCTGAGACCTGGTTGACCCTGGCTATGCTCCCTAATTAGTAGGAAACCGATATATATATATATATACATACATAAATGTATATTAGTATATACTTAAATACAGAGGGTTTCACAACATTAAGACATCTTCATTATTTGATTTTTTTATTAATACAAACGTCTATACATTTTCTTTCACTTTGAGAATGTGGAGCAGGTTGTGCAAATAAGTAGAAATACAAATCTAATTTGATCCCATTTTAGATTTAATAATAAGGCAGCAAAATGTGAAAACTGCAAGGGGTGTGTAGACTTTCACTAGGCACTGTATATACCCGTCTTTTACCATAACGAACCGATAGGACCTGTTAAGAGCAGACAATTCATGTCACCACACAAACCAAACCTCTTCACCCTCCCTTAACCCTCCGTGTTAACCGCTGCCTATATGGGGATCATATAGAATCACATATCTAATAGATATGATTACTGGCCCATGATCCCTCTCCTCTGAAAGCCCCTCAGCTCTCTCAGCCACAACGACTGACATATATACATATATAGAGCATTAGTGACATATAACGCTACACAGGCTCTCTCACCCAACCCCTGCACAGCTAACCATCGTCTCCTGATCATGTTACCTGCAGTTCACTCCAGTGAGTTCGTAAGATCATGTTGGTTCTGGCACTGCAGCTCATGATCTTTATACAGTAAACAGGTGATGATAACAATGATACGATCCCTGTGAATAGCACCATGGTGAGCGCATCACTCACTGCATTAGCTGGTTGGCTGTGTCGCTAATCTGCTAAGTGTGGCTATCAATACCCTGGCAGCCATTGACTGACAAAAGGTCCAGCGCTGTATCAGGTGCATTCATCTAGGCATCCAGCGGCAATGAGGCTAAATTAGGTCAGAGGGTATCCAAGACTAACCTAGCACCGCCTTCTTTCCGGAAGAGCAGGGACATTCTGAGGCTGCTAAAATCTCCATTGAACTACAGTGGGGAGAACAAGTATTTGATACACTGCCGATTTTGCAGGTTTTCCTACTTACAAAGCATGTAGAGGTCTGTAATTTTTATCATAGGTACGCTTCAACTGTGAGAGACGGAATCTAAAACAAAAATCCAGAAAATCACATTGTATGATTTTTAAGTAATTAATTTGCATTTTATTGCATGACATAAGTATTTGATCACCTACCAACCAGTAAGAATTCCAGCTCTCACAGACCTGTTAGTTTTTCTTTAAGAAGCCCTCCACTCATTACCTGTATTAACTGCACCTGTTTGAACTCGTTACCTGTATAAAAGACACCTGTCCACACACTCAATCAAACAGACGCCAACCTCTCCACAATGGCCAAGACCAGAGAGCTGTGTAAGGACATCAGGGATAAAATTGTAAACCTGCACAAGGCTGGGATGGGCTACAGGACAATAGGCAAGCAGCTTAGTGAGAAGGCAACAACTGTTGGCGCAATTATTAGAAAATGGAAGAAGTTCAAGATGACGGTCAATCACCCTCGGTCTGGGGCTCCATGCAAGATCTCACCTCGTGGGGCATCAATGATCATGAGGAAGGTGAGGGATCAGCCCAGAAGTACACGGCAGGACCTGGTCAATGACCTGAAGAGAGATGGGACCACACTCTCAAAGAAAACCATTAGTAACACACTACGCCGTCATGGATTAAAATCCTGCAGCGCACGCAAGGTCCCCCTGCTCAAGCCAGCGCATGTCCAGGCCCGTCTGAAGTTTGCCAATGACCATCTGGATGATCCAGAGGAGGAATGGGAGAAGGTCATGTGGTCTGATGAGACAAAAATAGAGCTCCACTCGCCGTGTTTGGAGGAAGAAGAAGGTTGAGTACAACCCCAAGAACACCATCCCAACCGTGAAGCATGGAGGTGGAAACATCATTCTTTGGGGATGCTTTTCTGCAAAGGGGACAGGACGACTGCACCGTATTAAGGGGAGGATGGATGGGGCCATGTATCGCGACATCTTGGCCAACAACCTCCTTCCCTCAGTAAGAGCATTGAAGATCGTGGCTGGGTCTTCCAGCATGACAACGACCTGAAACACAGGGCAACTAAGGAGTGGCTCCGTAAGAATCATCTCAAGGTCCTGGAGTGGCCTAGCCAGTCTCTAGACCTGAACCCAATAGAACATCTTTGGAGGGAGCTGAAAGTCCGTATTGCCCAGCGACAGCCCCGAAACCTGAAGGATCTGGAGAAGGTCTGTATGGAGGAGTGGGCCAAAATCCCTGCTGCAGTGTGTGCAAACCTGGTCAAGACCTACAGGAAACATATGATCTCTGTAATTGCAAACAAAGGTTTCTGTACCAAATATTAAGTTCTGCTTTTCTGATGTATCAAATACTTATGTCATGCAATAAAATGCAAATTAATTACTTAAAAATCATACAATGTGATTTTCTGGATTTTTGTTTTAGATTCCGTCTCTCACAGTTGAAGTGTACCTATGATAAAAAATTACAGACCTCTACATGCTTTGTAAGTAGGAAACACTGCCGATTTTGCAGGTTATCAAATACTTGTTCTCCCCACTGTATATCCTAAACTGGCTTCTAACTTTACATTGACCTTTTGTGCCTAACCATATGCTAGATTGACCTAAGAATAGTGGGTTGGGATGACTTTAATAGCTTCAGTGCCTATTGGTGCTGCACAAATGGGTGTGGCCAGCAGCCCAGCAATCTCCTAATTTGAACCCTGAACCTAGTGTAGACTTGTGTGACATGGACTAAACATGTTAGAGAATACAGCAGACTGTATGCAGTTGCAGTCAGACTATGCATGCATATATCCTGTCAGATCATACCGAATGAATACCCCTCCTTTGATGCCCTTTGTCTGTCATCATCATTGTGGTGAGGAAATTCACATTGATTGAATGTGTGTACATGAAAAATTAGTTGGCCGCAAAGTCTACATGCACCGAATATGGTATATACTTTATCTCAAGTAAATGTTGGCACACAACAATCTGAACACAACCTTACAAACCTAAGGTAGAGATAATCATATGTCTCAGATAGATAGGATGTGACCCCTCATGACCGCTCACACTGCAGAAATAACTGCAATTGTATACTAGGTACACAGCAGCAGCAACCACAACAGCAGTGGATGGTGAGGTAAGAGAGAAAGCGCTAGCACCCTCTATTAATCTATTACAGGGCTGCACTGCTCCGAAACTCTTCTTCATCAGGCTTTAGTTTACTGTGTCCAGTGTTTTAGAAGTGTGAGCCTTATAAAACATGTGTGTTCTAGAATTAGAATGCTACAGAATTAGAATTGTAGATACAACCAACTACCAGATATTCACACAACACTGAATAATCACTCACAGTATATTGTAATGCATTGAGTGAAAGGTGCCAGAGTGACAGGTGGCACACGAACCCACTCCAGACTGCCACACACACACACACACACACACACACAAACTATTGCCAATGCTACAGAAGAGAGAATGTTTGTAGCTGGGTGTGAACCAGGACAAGTACAGCTTTCATATCAGAGGGAGGAGACACGGTGGGATTTATTTATGAATAGCCTACAGAGTAATATTCATCAGTAGGTTGCCTAATCATGTGTCATGTTGGGGTGATGGCATCATATTTAGGCTGTAGATTATATACCCTGCAAAAATGGTGCACCTGCAGTTGGGTACATGCTGATATATTATGAAACAGTTTGATGCATGGAAAGATATGAAAAGCCCTGTGAGAAAGCCCACAGGACAGGTTTAATGCATTATACATGGCAAGAATTGACATAAGCACTTATTACACACATAACAATGTATATCACAAAGATTAGATATTATCAACCATTTTGATTCTGTAAAATACTGTATATATGCATGAGTTGAATAGATAATAGAACATTACAAGCAGCACTCATATATACTTCTTTAAATAATGTATGCAGGCTTTATGTGGAATCATAGACATCTCTGCAATTATGTAGTTGTTCAATGAGTGAAAAAGTATTGCCATAGGTTCACAATGAGGCCATCTAAAAACAAAGCAAAGCATGCAAACCTGGCAGCTGTGGATTTGCTTTCCTATACAGTAACCTAGGTCAGTGTCCGCTGGCACTGCACTGTTGCCAATTAGCTGTGCAGGATGTGAGGGACACTGCAACAAAGTGACACCTAGATGGTAATTTTCCATGAAGCAAAATTGTGGGACTTGCTTGAGCTCTTTAAAAGTATTTTTGTGGTCATGGAAGAAGTGTTCTAATTTTAGATTTGAAAAGCAGAGAGGTAAAGATTTCATACGTTCTAAGTTATTGTCTAACTTGTTGGGGAAGTGGCCAAAGCAGCTGATTTGTGTCAAAAGTTACTTTGTTTACAGTGAATTCAATCATGGAAGTCGGCCCCGTGTAGCTCAGTTGGTAGAGCATGGTGCTTGCAACGCCAGGGTTGTGGGTTCGATTCCCACGGGGGGCCAGTATGAAAAAAAAAAGTATGCACTCACTAACTGTAAGTCGCTCTGGGTAAGAGTGTCTGCTAAATGACTAAAATGTAAAAAAAATGAGAGTTTTTTAAGCCTATGTCACACGAAGCAATTTGGACTCAATTTCTGTTGCAGATACAAGTTGCAAGTGACATCATCTCAAGCAACTTTGCTGATACAAGAAGCAATGCAAGCACTATTGAAATTGCATGCAACATCCAATCCTGTCATACATCACATCATAGTTTCATAAATGATTTGTTTATCCATACGTTTAATAATTGTAATAGCATCGATATACACAAAATGCTGGCTGTACAATTTCGCTAGCTAGTCAAAATGTTGCCTATTTTCCAACCATGTTTTACCAGGCTAGCTTACCAAGCTAGCTAGCTAACCAAGCTAGCGACAAGCTAGCTAGCTAGCTAGTGTAGTTCATGTTGGACAATTTCAGTTGAAACTAGACAGAGAAAGGTCTGGGTTGCCTATTTGCCAACCATGTTTTACCAAGCTAGCTAGCTAGCTAACCAAGCTAGCAATGAGCTAAGATAGCTAGCTAGTGCAGTTCATGTTGGACAATTTCAGTTGAGACAGAGAAAGGTCTGGGTTAACTTTTTAAATTATATTTATTGACTGCCAGACAATGTACATAAACCATGACTAGCCATGGCGTCTAGAATTGTTTATACATTTCCCATTCGGCGTGTCTTTCTTTGTGTGCATTCGGCGCATCTTTTTTTTCGTAATTTTGCAGCAGCAGCACTGGCAGCTGTGTTGACATGACAACTGGTTCGGAGTTCCGAACAGAGCTATATGATGAGCACAGGAGGTTGGTGGCAGCTTAATTGGAGATGATGGGCTCGTGGTATTTTTTTAGGAGGTCAAAAAGCTTAATAGTTCAAAAAGTAGAAATGTTATAAAAAAGTTGTATACAAGCACGCTATTCCTGACGGGTCTGCACGTTTTAAAGTTTGAATGACCTTTCTAGCTGTAACGGTGTACGAAAAATAGTGTTCTAAATAATAATAATAATAAAAAGTCCGAAATATTTTTTACAATATTTAAAGTGGGACGTTTTTCTTTTGCAAGTCTTACTAATGATGGGGAGGGCAGACCACGCCCCCTGGACGCTCCGCTGTTTCCATGTCTGCAGGGAAGAGGCAGGTAGGTCTATCGAGATACCTCAACAAGTGCCCTCTCGCTCCTTCTCTGTAGATAAGGTAAGAACAAATGCCCATTCACTTTTCTATTCAGTTATTTAGATCTAAAGTGACTATTGCTGTGTCAGTGTTTTCTGTGTTAAGTTTAAGCTACATTATAAGAGAAACTAAATTTGTTTGTTTCAATTTCTTAAAAAATAGAGCATGTTATATAACTGAAATTCAGCGCCATCTCTGGCTTCAAGTAATGAACCATTAGCTGTAGTTTAATATGGTCATGATCTTCGACATTTCCACCAAAACCATCCATGTGTAAAATGCATTCAGAACATTTTACGCACAGTTCTGAGGACCACTTGAATCAGATGCGCTATCGGATCATCACCCGGATTTTTCCCACGGTGCTACTGGACATTATGAATGACCTGGAAAAGACGTTGTTTTATGGATTCAATCATTTTAAACCGGACAAATCTTACAAGAAATCCACATTGAATGGACACATGACAACACCATGTATGCATTACCCCAAATGGGATTCTACCATATTCGACCAACATTTTAGTATGTATTTTGGCTGAGGTATCCACTGACATTTGTATTTAATTAAGCAATACTGCATGAGGGGGTGTGGTATATGGCCAATATAATAATAATAATAATATGCCATTTAGCAGACGCTTTTATCCAAAGCGACATACAGTCATGTGCGCATACATTTTTACGTATGGGTGGTCCCACTACCCTGGCGTTACAAGCGCCATGCTCTACCAATTGAGCTACAGAGGACCATATACCATGGCTAAGGGCTGTTCTTATGTATGATGCAATGCGGAGTGCCTGGAAACAGCTCTTAGCCGTGGTATATTGGCCATAAACCACAAACCCCAGAGGCGCCTTATTGCTATTATAAACTGGTTACCAACGTAATTAGAGCAGTAAAAATATTTGTTTTGTCATACCCGTGGTATATGGTCTGATATACCATGGCTGTCAGCCAATCAGCTTTCAGGGCTCGAACCACCTGTTTATAATCATCATTATAAACCGGGTGGTTCGAGCCCTGAATGCTGATTGGCTGAAAGCCATGGTATTTCAGACTGAATACCACGGTTATGACAAAAACATTTTAAAAAACCCTTTTCTAATTACGTTGGTAACACGTCGTACCTAAGAACAGCCCTTAGCCTTGGGATATTGGCCATATACCACACCCCCTCCTGCCCTATTGCGTAATTATATTATATGCTCCATCTATGGCATTGCGAGATCACTCAGGGGGGTTTAGGGTACTTTTTTATTCAGATGCTGATTTGTTTAAAAAAAGAAGCAGAACCAACTACGTGAGAGTTTTGAGGCACAACAATGGCCTCTTGTGAAGGTCAATATAAAAAGTCGACCCAGTTTTGGGGGTTTGTCAGGAAATCAGCAGTAATCTGCATCCTGAATTGGCACTGGAAGGAGAGAGAGGGGAGGGAGAGGGTGGAAAGAGTAACCATCAATAGGCATTACAGCACTAATCCTGCACCTCTTTGGGCCTTCTGTAAGTGATAGGTACAAATGAGCTTAGGCCAATCATGAATTACCTCATACTGAACATGCAAGCTTTTATATAAGGAAATGGGGTGTTTACAAGATGGCAGTACTTAACAGAGATATCCACCAAAGCTGTGGTCCCAAAATATTTTTTTTTGTTGCTTTGTGAGCTACTTGAAGCCTTTCAAACGTTCTTGTACCCAAACGATGTGTCTAGCCATATTAGTCCTAAGACATGACCCAAGAGGAAATGGCTGTGACCTACCAGTGGGTCGGTCCCCATCCGCCATATGTGAAACACTGTCCCAAAGTGTTTGGTCATCTTGGGGTTCTTTATGTGTGGTGAGGGTTGTCTTTAGAAAAGGAATGTGTATATACATCTAAGACAGTCCAGTGTTCTCTAGACAGAAGAGTAAAGCTTGTCTGTCTGTTGTTGTTCCAGGAGCCTGCTGTGACGACAGAGCCACCATGGGTCGCACAGAAATAACCTGCAGTTGGAAGAAAGTCACCAACAACATCAGAGATGTGTTCGAATTCAAACAAGCGCTGGGATCGTAAGTACTTTGTCTGTTAAGATTAAATCCTGGAAGTTTTTCCTGGCCAGGTCACAGTGATTTAAACCAGCCCTTTATGATAAAAGGGACAATTAATTCAAACCTTTGTCTAGGTTTTAATTTCAGATTAACTCTGTGCGTCAAGCCATTACTGTGTTTTGCATGTATAACTCAAAGCACTTTTACTTTGAGGATAACTCACCTCATCCGATGTGTAGCACCCACCTGGGTGATGCAAGGCAGCCATTTTGTGCTTGGTTGTTTTCACTGTCCTTTGTTGCTGAGTAGTGGCTCTTGTTAGCTTCTTATCTCCGACTAAAGAGCCATTATTACAGGATTGAGTGCATCTTCAGGATATCTACTTTACCTGTTCCCAGAGAAGGATCCTAGTTAGGCACTATAATCCTGGAAAGTCCTACCCAGATAAGAGTATTAGGACCCGGGTCAGGGCAGGTCATCTTTATCAAGGGAACACTTGGCGCTCACATAATACAGTCTCTCTCACCTTAAAGATGGACCCTTTGTTAGAGAGTTTTGAGTTTGAATGAGGTAGCAACAGTAACCAAAAGGGGACAGGACATGGCACATTTGGGGAAAATGGTTGACCAATAGTTGCCCAATGTGTAACGTGATTTCATGTGTACATACATTTATGATCGTGTGAGTGTAGGCATGTGGGTCTGTGCACATGTGCGCTAGTGTGGTTGTGTACATGTGTGCATGTGTGGGTGTATGCGTGTATGCGTGTTTGTAGGTCTATGTACAGTAGGTCTATGCATAGTACAGTATATGAGAGCTTTATGAAAGGAGTTGTTCTATGTGAAATCGAATAGAAAGGTTTTATTGCCCACACAATGCTGAAAACTGCAGAGTGAGAGAGGTCTGTCTGTTGCCCCTGGCCTACCTGTTGCCTGAGCCTCCTGCTCACCTCCTCAGCCTCTCCTCAAGCAGCTTACAGCATAATATATGAGAAGGCTGAGGTTGAGAGAAATGTGAGCCAGGCAGGTGAGCAATGATGTCATTACAGAGCGGGCACAGCCTATCACTGCTCAATTATAGGATTAAGGGCCTGGCATTGTGTGTTGAGTGTGCATTTGCACATGAGGTGAGGTGTGAGGGAATGAGTGTGACTGTGTGCCTGCATGCCTGTGTGAGTTTGACTATCTTTATATGTGTGTGTTCATCAGAGCTGGGTTCAAATAGTATGCTTTCTTTCAAATACTTTGAGTGTGATTGAGTCTGCCAGGAATGCCAGATGAGAGGCATTTGCACTTTTAGAACCAATCTATTTTTGCACTTTTGGAACTTTTCTATTGGTCCCATTTCGCCAGGAAGTGAAGTAGCAAGCCCAATCAAAGTGTTTGAAAGAAAACAAATACTGCAGTATTTGAACCCAGGCCTGGTGGACATTGTCTCTCTTTGTCTCCGTCTGTATGTCTGTCTCTCCCAGAAATGATGTCTTTGGACACAGAGCACACTTATTGCATCAGTATCACAGGTGTTGGAATATGAGTGTCTGCCAAACAGAAGATTACCCACACCTTGGTCTCCCTCAAACAGGGCTGTCAGCAGATGGAGGTTGGATCCATTTATGAGGTTTAGGATCCTCTCGGCTCCCTCCCACACATGAACACTTCTCTCCTGATGTCATGTTACGTCTGGGGTGTTTGTTGGGTCTGACAAAGAAAACACCCACCCACAGTCTTCTCAGGGTTCATCCAGGGTTGACTGTGCAAGATCAGACAGAGACAAGCAGACACAATGAACACACTAGGACCACAATGATTGTGTTTTTTATTCTCTTGGAGCCGCCTACTACTTTTCATTATCTAATCAATTAAATCAAGTAATCAATCAATCATCTCAGGGGTCTCTTCTCTGGGCCTCCTGTCCCGAGCTTCAGGCTGGGCAATGGAAAAGGCTTGAGTACTAATCCTCCTGTATTGCCCTGCTTCTATTCACAGGCCTCAGGAGCACAGGCCATACCTGATCCTCTATGGCTGCGTTTAGACCGGCAGCCCAATTCTGATATTTTTTTCATGAATTGATCATTTGACCAATCAGATCAGCTCTGAAAAAGATCTGACGTGATTGGTCAAAATACCAATTAGTGGGAAAAAGATTAGAATAGAGCTGCCGGTCTAAACACACCCTTCCCAGGCCACACTGGTCTCGTGCCTAGCCATGTGCAGCTATGAGCCAGGAGAGTGAGGCTGGGTGGTGGTGACTCCACCTACAGCACTGTAGCCTTCCAAAGTGTGTACGAGAGCTTCCGCCATCTTGGTTACACCTATCCAATTATCTGTGGATAGGGGTACATTTTTCTGGGTTGTTTTCGAGCTATTATTTCATTGGATTAGAGCACAGGTGTTAAAGTCATTCATTCGAGGGCCGAGTGTCTGCGGGTTTTCGCTCCTCCTTTGAACTTGATTGATCAATTACGGTCATTAATTAGTTAGGAACTCCCCTCACCTGGTTGTCTAGGTCTTAATTGGGCACAAATTGAACAGAAATAACAAAAACCAGCAGACACTCAGCCCTCCATGGAATGAGTTTGACACCCCTGGAATAGAGACTAGAATCATTCCTGTAGTTAACCCCAGAAATCCGCAAATGTATGGAACCTAAAGATTCAAAGGTTAATTGACCAAAGAGCTTAAACCCATGGGTTGGAAAATGGACATTGCCTTATAACCATTTCTCTGTCTGTGTGTGTAGGGGTTCGTTCTCCGAGGTGTATTTGGTGAGAGAAAAGAAGACTGGAAACCTCTACGCCCTAAAGTGTCTGAAGAAAAAACACCTCAGCTGTAGTAAACTAGAGAACGAGATCACTGTGCTGAAGAAGTGAGTACACACATACACTCTCTCACACCTTGAATGAACAACATCCCAAATCTCTCCCTCTTCCTCTCAGGATAAGGCATGACAATGTGATTGGATTGGAAGACTTCTATGAAACTCGGACACACTACTACCTTGTCATGCAGCTGTGAGTAGGAACCATTTTCTACATATTCTAAATGCAGTTATTAACATACAGAGAAATGTTACTGTTTTAGAAAACCGGCTGTATTAGTAGGGTCTAATGAAGATTTTAAAGGCTGTTGATTCTGATGATGGTGAATATAGTGGTGGAGATTCTGATGTGTATGTTCTTTCCTAGGGTGTCTGGTGGGGAGCTGTTTGACCGTATCATAGATCGGGGGGTGTACACGGAGAAGGATGCCAGCCAGCTGGTCCACCAAGTACTGGAGGCTGTCAACTACCTTCATGAGAACAGCATAGTGCACAGGGATCTCAAGGTACGTTACACACAGTCAAAAAGTAAATAAACACACTTAATATACAATATGCCAAACATATTTTACACACACAGTACTATTATATACTATGTTGGGAGAATAGTTTCTCTGCCGGTTGTTGACCCTCTCTCCCTCGGTGAGTGCAGCCAGAGAACCTGCTGTACTTCAACTCAGATGAGAACTCCAAGATCATGATCAGTGACTTCGGCCTGTCCAAGATGTCCGACCACGGAGTGATGTCCACGGCCTGCGGCACGCCAGGATATGTTGGTGTGTGTGTGCGTGCGGCAACCGTGTGTTAGTTGGTTGGTCATTGAAATAGTGTAAAGCTTCATTGCACAGATTTAGCGGATTAGCATGGTATCTAATCCTGTGTATATTTGACCTTCTACAGCCCCTGAAGTTCTGGCTCAGAAACCCTACAATAAGGCAGTGGACTGCTGGTCCATAGGAGTCATCACATACATCCTGTGAGAACCTATCTAGGACTTCTAGATCTATATCCGCCAGCACCTCTTCTCAACCCTTTCATAGTATTAGGATGACTGCATTGTGAGATGGTATTTCTATATAACGTTTGGGGAAAGTTATTGTAATAACTCTGTGATAACCATGTTCCCTCTGTTTGTAACAGGCTGTGCGGCTACCCTCCGTTCTTTGAGGACAACGAGACACGTCTGTTCTCTAAGATCATGAGGGCCGACTACGCTTTCCACTCGCCCTTCTGGGATAACATCTCAGAGTCAGGTAAGACCTACCACCACCCCTACAACAAGGGTATTAACACAGAACGACTATCATAACTACATAGTAAATATATTCATAAGTAATCAGTGCTAGAATACCTTTTTACTGTATATGCTGAAAGTTCCATGTCAGTTGTTGACGATTGTCTGTCTCCGTTTCCATAGCAAAGGACTTCATCCGGAACATGATGCAGAAGCACCCTAAGAAACGCTTCAGCACAGAACAGGCCCTCAGACACCCCTGGTGAGTCACAAACAGATCCAGGATATGCCCATCCTCCCCTCATCTTACTATAACCATTAGAGGGGGCAAATACAAAACTGATCTAAGATTAGTGTCTGGGTATCCCACTTTCTTGTTTATTCCTAGATCCTGGTGGCCCTAACAATGTCATTTCCTGTTGCAGGATCATTGGGAAGACAGCGAGGGATCAGGACATCTATGAATCAGTCAGCATTCAGATCCAGAGGAACTTTGCCAAGTCCAAATGGAGGGTGAGCAACATGTCATAGGGCTACATACAATATGCTATCATACATGCATACATTATTATTATTAAAACATGATTATTTATACAAATATATCAATCATAGTATTCCTGTGTGTTTGTTACAGCAAGCCTTCAACGCCACAGCAGCCATCAACCACATGAAGAAGCTGCAGTTGGCCCACGCCGACCCTGACGCCCCTCTCCCTCCTATCCCCGCCATCAACCCCTGCAACTCCCAGAATCCTCAGCAGGGCGTCAACAACATCACCGCCAAGGACGTCGACACTAACCTCCCAATCCCAGTGTGTCACGTGACCCCTCCAGAGGCGCAGTGCCGTTGCCTGCGAGCCAGTCATAGTGAGCCCAGGCACGCGCCGGTCGTTATGGAGACGTGTAACGCGGAGAATTGCTCCTCATTCGCAGCAGCTAAAAGGTGAGTCCGAGTGGACTGAGGGGAGGGGAATATACACTACCGTTCAAAAGTTTGGGATCACTTAGAAATGTCCTTGTTTTTGAAAGAAAAGCAATTTCTGTCCATTAAAATAACATAAAATTGATCAGAAATACAGTGTAGACATTGTAAATGGCTATTGTAGCTGGCTATTGTATTTGTCCTCTTGCTCAGTTGTGCACCGGGGCCTCCCACTCTTTCTATTCTGGTTAGAGCCAGTTTGCGCTGTTCTGTGAAGGGAGTAGTACACAGCGTTGTACGAGATCTTCAGTTTCTTGGCAATTTCTCGCATGGAATAGCCTTCATTTCTCAGAACAAGAATAGACTGACGAGTTTCAGAAGAAAGTTATTTGTTTCTGCCTTTTTTGAGCCTGTAATCGAACCCACAATTGCTGCTGCTCCAGATACTCAACTAGTCTCAAGAAGGCCAGTTTTATTGCTTCTTTAATCAGCACAACAGTTTTCAGCTGTGCTAACATAATTGCAAAAGGGTTTTCTAATGATCAATTAGCCTTTTAAAATGATAAACTTGGATTAGCAAACACAACGTGCCATTGGAACACAGGACTGATGGTTGCTGATAATTGGCCTATGTAGATATTCCATAGAAAATCTGCAGTTTCCAGCTACAATAGCCATTTATAACATAAACAATGTCTACACTGTATTTCTGATCAATTTGTTATTTTAATGGACAAGAATTGCTTTTCTTTTGAAAACAAGAATTTAAGTGACCCCAAACTGTTGAACGGTAGTGTATGTCATTCAGGGGGGGGGGTTGAGCTATGTCCAATGTTTAAAATCTGTGATTCGTAAGGCTCTGCTTTTTGCTGTCTGTTTCAGCTGTGATACCATTGACAGGGCGACCAATAGGAATGGGCACACCGTGCAGACTGGGGTGTGTTCTGTTATGTGATTGCTTGACCTAAGGATCAATTCAATGGCTTAAAGGTAAATTGGTCTCACATACACAATGCGCATTTGCTTGTAAGTTGCTCTGGATAAGAGCGTCTGCTAAATGACTAAAATGTAAATGTACACAATCAAAAAAATACAGAGTTGATAGGAAAACACCCACACTATCTCACATGAATTATATGAATCTTCATGTGAATTTACACTCCCCACGCGCCTCCAGTGCTTCTGCAGTGTTGCAGTCAAGAGGTTGGAGCCACTCTACAGTTGTCAGCTGTCTCCTGCTGGTTCAGGAGTAGTTTCTCTGTAGTGCCCAGAGGCCCATAGCAAGGGCCTGAACCTTATCCAGAGAACAGAGGAAGTCCTGGGATTCATACCCAACTACAATGTAGTACATTTACACTCACACAAATGTTGATTTCTTTGACCCAATGTGTACATTCTGTACTTCTATCTCAACAAAAAATATATACATTTGAAGTATACAAAGACATACTGTATTTGCAATGTATAATTGTCTATGAATAATGCTTATTGACCTATGGAAAACAATATTACATTTTTGAATATTTGTTTCTGATAGCTGCAACGGCTAGATTGTAACTCGTTAATTAAATTGGCTTTGGCTACTTTATGTGTTGCTGTCTGAACTAAATTAAACTGTTCTTCTTTCACTCACATCTGTTCCTATAAATGGGTCTGGAGAAACCAGAGTCCTATGGCTCTGAAGAAAATGTATAGATAACCTGGTAAAATGGTTTCATTGTAAAGTTTATGAATACTATGTGACATCTATTCAAGGAGAAGGGCTTTGAGATGTCGTTGTCAAGTGTTAAATCGAAGATATGTATTTTTATAGTGTGAATTATTTGTATATTTTATCATCCTAAATGTAAGGATTTTGACTGTTATGAATCTTACCGACAGGTTTGAATGTCGTTGACCCGTTGTTTGAATCCTAACACCCATGTCATAACAATGACTTTGGGGTGAGGAGGGTTTGGAGGGCTGACGTTTCTCTGTAAGAGAAGATGGTTATTACTGTGCTTAAAGTGGTCCTGTGTAACACTAACACCACTTTATGTACAGAGATGATAACATGTGCCACTTTTATGCCATAAGCTGCTGTAGAGATCCGCTTGTAGTGCCAATGCCATTGTAACTGTTTGACTGGAGATGCTATAACCACAAGCGCTATACTTTGTTGTTTCTTAATAAAACATTAATGTAAAACTTCCTGTACTTTTCTTACCTCACATCTCTCTTCAGCTAGCCTAATCCACCATCCTGACCACTGCGTTTTCATTTCACTTCATCAGTCTGGGCCTCCTACGATTGAAACTATTGTAGCTGAGGGGCATTGCGCAAAACAAATGTAAAAGCTTTTGGATCACTGAATCTTTGTAGCGAAACAATGTCAGCTCTGGAGATCAGGATGGTCAAACGAGGCTACTCTACAGCTATTGGTGGCATGGTTTGAGAGGGGTCTTGTTGGGCCAATTAGGACGTTCAGGGGCGTTTCTAGGATTTGAGGACATCGTAGGCTTAGGCCATTGAGCTATAAGGGGGAACCCTAGCAGGGGATCCAGGGGAATACTCCCCCGGAATAAATTACATTTCAACAGCATCAATCTGAACATTGAGAGATTAGATGTAAGAATTGTGGCAAAAATGTAATAACATTAATTACTGTCAAAGGCAGGTTGCCTATTCTGAATGCACTGGTTGAGGTAGGAAGCATAGAACTGTTGATGTGCCCTTGAGAAAGGCACTTAATCCTAATTGCTCCTGTAAGTTAAATGACTAAACCATTGGAGCTGATACAGGTGCTGGTGTCCCGGTCAGAGGACAAGGATGGGGAGAGAGACTTGGGGCTTCGGTTTATTTTCTTCAATCAATCATAATCCATTATTGACTTGTGTGCTAAAAATAAACAGAAAATAGAAAGCAAAACATTTGCATTAGGAAATTTCATAAAGAATTCACATGATCATATCTTAGATCATAAACATACTTATCATACACATCATTTCCATATCAGTATCATCACTTCAAAGGATATCCAAAATAGATGAATGATTCATGTCCATACGCAACATGCTGCAACAACTCAACAGTCTACAACTACTGATACAACAGTGCATCATTAAATGCTTATATATTCACACATGAAACAGAAAGTAAAAAGGAAACAATGTTGCGGGTTACTCACGTTAGGTATTGGATGCACAGATAACAGAAATAAAATGGATAAATGGTAGAGAGTATCTTCAAGAGGCATGGGTTGTTTGGCACTGAACTAAAGACAAAGGGAACTCAGGTATTTCATAAGGGAATTGGTTGCAGGTGCGCTCGGAGCAAAATCAAATCAAATGTTATTGGTCCTGTACCCATATTTAGCAGATGTTATCGCAGATTTCTAGCTCTAGCAGTGCAGCAGTACCAGCAATACAAAACACACACAAATCCCCAAAATTAAAAGCATAGATATGTATAGAGGTATCCAGTGCTCAAAAGCCTATATTAACATATGTTGTGATACGTTGTTGTGATGGCTCAGAAGTGCCTGCAGTTAAAGGCAAAGTTAGCTAAAAAGTGCAAATTAAAGGGACACTTCCCTAAAACGTATATTAAAAATGAGAGCCTTTTTTCTACAATGTGGGTGAGCTATCCCTTTAAAATACAGCTTTAAGAAAGAAAGTCCTGCAGGGGTGGTATGTTTCCCAAGTGCAGGGGGTTTGAAAATGTTAATGCTATAACAATTAATTTCTTCAAGTCACCCCACCTTCAAGAAACATCTAAAAGGTGAGGCTGACTAGTTGCAGACACTTGTCATCTTACAATACATAGGCAAGATCTTTTGCGTTTATGAGCTATTGTCACACCCTGGCTTGGGGACTCTATATGTTGAGCCAGGGTGTGTGCATTCTATGTGTTCGTTTTCTATGTTGGGTATTCTAGTTGTTCTGTTTCTATGTTTGCCTGTATGACTCCCAATCAGAGGCAACGAGTGTCAGCTGTCGGCTGGTTGTCTCTGATTGGGAGCCATATTTAAACTGTGTGTTTTCTCTTGGGTGTTGTGGGTTTTTGTTCCGTGTTCAGTCAGTGTTACTGTGGACTTCACGATCGTGTTTTGTTTTGTACTTGTGCTTTAACTAATTAAAGTCATGTTCGTGTCACACGCTGCGCCTTGGTCTACTCCTTCTCGTCAAGACGATCGTGACAGCTATTGAGAGTCCCCTTACCATCACTGACTAGCTGCTTGTGCACACTACTAAAATAAATAATTGATGTAACAGGCATAAAACAAATAATTGATGTAACAGGCATTTCAATATAGCCTATTCTTGTTTTATGACTTACAATCAACATGACCATGACATAGCGTATACCTATATGAATGCTGACAAAATTGGGAAGAAGTGGAATAATAAAAGAAGTATGAGGAATAAAAATACTGTTCTTGCTGACAAACACACTCATTATCCTATAATATGATAGCCCATTATAAGGAATAGGAATCGTTCTACTGTCTTACATCAGCTAATGTGAAAGAAAGAAATTAAACAGAAAATCTTCTGAAGACAACATGGCATAGCCTAAATCTACCCAGGACTACACCCTACCCAAATGATGTCTATTTATTTTCTCCCACGCCCCCCACTAGGATAAAACATATTATTTTGGGATCACTATCTCTTTCTCCATGTTCCATCTTAAACCAAATGTGTGCCTGTCCGATTACCAGGTTGTTAGCTAATAAGGTAACATGACTGAACAAGCTTGTTTGTTATTGAACAAATAATCTAATTAGCGATCCTCAAGTAGCCTAGTTTTAAAACAACAGGGACATGGTTTATTTATCTTTATGCTTCCTGTGAATTCACGATAGTAAAAAAAACAAACATATCTCCGGTAAAATAAATCACATCTTTTGAACAATTTGGGTTAGTGACACACAGTTTTCATTAAAGTAATGCTAAAATCATGACAGTCTCTATGGCATACTGCCTAGCGTGTAAGTAATATGCCAGTATGGGAACTCATATCAGACATACAGCCTGCAATTTCTATATTCTTCAACCATCAAAAGGTTTGGTGCTGGACCAAAAACATTCAGGGCTGCAGCCCCAGAAATCCCAGGCCTAATGATGTCACTGGGATGTAGTAGGATAAAGATACAAATCTGGAAAAAGGGAAACTCAACGTCATGAAAAATATCTTTATTGGGACATTGTTTTCTAAAAAATGGGACAAAATAAATTACATCGCTCCTCTATCTCAATGAACAGGCTATTTGAGGATGACCTCTGCCCTTTTACCTCTCAGCCCTGGCAGGTGGAGAGGATCTTGACCTTCTGTCTCATGTCAGCCAGGAGGTCCCGCAGTTTGCCGTCCAGACCGGTCAGCCTCTGGGACTTCAGTAGGACCTCATCCTGTAGTCTACGCAGAGAGTCTGCTTTACCTGAAGATAGAGGGGGAGGGAGAGCGAGGAGAGAGAGGGGGAGGAGAGCAGGAGAGAGAGGGGGAGGAGAGCAGGTGAGAGGGGGAGGAGAGCGAGGAGGAGAGGGGGAGGAGAGTAGGAGGGAGAGGGGGAGGAGAGCAGGTGAGAGGGGGAGGAGAGCGAGGAGGAGAGGGGGAGGAGAGTAGGAGAGAGAGGGGGAGGAGAGCAGGAGAGAGAGGGGGAGGAGAGCAGGAGGAGGAACAGGAAGAGAGGGGAATGTTTTTTTTATTTTGATATGGTGCAAATTCATCACGTCAAATATATATATAAAAGCCAGAGATCCTCATCATCACAGCATTCAGTGCCTTTAGTGCTCGATTCAATCCATAGTTCTGAAGTTTGACATTTAAAGGCAATGTTCCCGCGTTAGCGGAGACTGCATTCACGGTAAACGATGCATATGTCTAGCCTGGCTGACGCGACCCACGTGACTCACAGCGCAGGAAAGGAGGCCGTTCGTTAATGCAATATTCACTCAGAAATTGTGTGATGGGTTTGATTGGTTCTCTTAAATGTAATTTTTGGGATTTGAAAATCCAACCGTTGTAATGGAAGGGGGCGGCGCTCTGAGGCTGTGTGTAGCTGTGGGTGTTTGAGTGAGAAAGACACAGAGGAGAGCCAACCAGTAAAAGCACAGCCCCCTTCATCATCGACACATTGTGCCAACAACATCAAAGAGCCATTCCAGACAAGAGTTAGGTGTTAGCCAGACTAGCATATGTCGGCTCAATCGGAAATTACCATTAAATCATTTCAATCTCGCCATAACGCTGAACTTCAGCGATATGGATTGAATCGAGCCCTTAGTCAATGTTCCACAAATGCATATATGCCCGCATACTGGATGGATTGTGAAAACAGTCATGATGCCAGGTGTGTGTGTGTCCCCTCGCTATCCTCCATCCGTACCTGCTAGTGACTTCATCATGTCTCCAGTGTCCTGGGCCAGAGAACCAGCCTCCTCCTGCAGCTTCTGGAGACGCTCACCTGCTGCCCCCGTCCCATCGCCATGACCACTGGTCCTCTCTGCAGCACGCAGCTTCTCCAGCTGCTTCTCCAGGGATGCCAGGTCCTACAAACACATAAGCAAAGAGACAGGCAGTTCAGCACACACACACACACATACAGACAGAGACACACATACAGACACAGACACGGGCAAACACATGGACGCACACACACACACAAACACACACACACATACATACAGACAGAGACACACATACAGACACAGACACGGGCAAACACATGGACGCACACACACACACACACACACACACACACACACACACACACACACAAACACACACATACACCACAGGAGGTTGGTGGCACCTTAATTGGGGAGGACGGGCTCGTGGTAATGGCTGGAGCCGAATGAGTGGAATGGTATCAAATATATCAAACACGCTCCGTTCCAGTCATTATTATGAGCCGTCCTCCCGTCAGCAGCCTTGATTGACATACACATACACACACACATAAACAGTAGCACACACACAGATACTCTAACACACACTCACCCTGGCCGCAGCATCTGCCTCCTTCTTAGCCTTATCGGCCTCTCCCTTAGCATTCTGGGCCAGCAGACCTCCAGAGTGCACCAGCACCTTGAGCCCCTCCAGCTGAGGCTTCATCCCCTCAGCCAGGGCAGACACCTCCCCTAGAGCCTTCACCGTGGGAGTCAACTGGGCCTTGGTCTGGAGGGAGTTGAAATACGGGTGTTATTGGGGGGATGGAGAGAGGAGGATGGAGAGAAGAGGATGGAGAGAGGAGGGATAAAAATTAGAGAGGAATAAAAAGGTAAGAAGCTGTGAAGGATATGGAAAATGGAGGCAATACAAGCAATGTCAGTGTCATACTAGTTTGAAAGTGTAATTGTATTTATTTGAGCACATTAGCTCAATTGACTTGTTCATCTCTCTCCCACCTGTGTGAGACTGTTGCTGATGTCTTCCACTATGTCCAGGCTGTCCTGCACTTTGTCGTTCAGGCCAGAGAGGGAGCCCTCCACGGTGGTGAAGCCCTCCAGCAGCCCGTCAACATCAGCCTTCACACCCAGCGCAGCATCGCTGTCATACAGCACACAACAACGTTATAACAATGTTACAGCAACCTTTCTGCAACATTCACAGCAGTCACAACAATGTTAAAGTGACTTCTGAAACCACACAGCATTTTCATACATCAATTACAACTAACACTTTACTTAAACCATAGATGCTTACAGTACATAACCCTGTCATAAGACTGACATAAGAGGTCATAAGGTGTTATACCTGGCATCCTGGGCCTCCTGTAGCAGGCGTTGGGCGGTGTCGAGCTGTGGTCCAGCCTGGTCCAGGACTGCAGTGCTGTCTGGGAGTCCTGCCGCCAGGTCTCTGATCTCCTGAAGCTTCCTCTTCAGAGCTGCCAGACTGAGAGGCAGCTTGGCGTTCAAGATCCACTCACTTGCCGTACTGATGGCTGTTGGGTCTGACGACGGGTCTGGAGACAAGGAGGGAGAGGAGGGAGAGAGAGAGGAGGATTGAAGGAGGGAGGATGAGAAAGAGGGGAAGATGGAGGGGGAGAGAGAGTGGAAGAGAGGGGAAGGGAGAGAGGAAGGGAATGTCAGTAAACCACACACTCACAAAAATGCAATGCTACTACTTCAATACTTCTACTACGAGTAAAAAAGTATAAATAGGTTATTGAAGGTACTGGAACATAACCATCAATGTGTCACCTGACAGGAAGTCCTTCAGCTCTTTAACAAAGTATCTTGTCTCCTGCAGATCTGCCTCCAAGTCATCCCTGGTCCGCCTCATCTGATTGACCAGATCATCCGTGGACTGTCTGACCAGATTGACTGTGTCCTGTGTTTTCTGGATCTGTGAATTGAATGGAGAAAGGAGAAAAGCATTGAACACCATATGATGAAACAAACCACTTGAATGACTGAAGGACATATCCTACATGTAAGTATTCAAACCCAATAAACAGTTATATATGTTATAAAATACAGTAAACAAACAAACAAGTGTCAGCTCCTACCTGTGCAGCAGCCTGTGTGATCTTCCCATTGAGCAGCTGCAGTCTGTCCTTTACCTCCTCAGCATCCCTCACAGCTCGGGTCCCTAGAGGCAGAGCTCCAACGCAACTCTCCCCACGACCACAGGGTGGCGCACCCTCCGCAGGGCAAAGCTCACCATCACACCAGGCAGGGTTACAAGGGGCAGAGCGCACACTGCCACACACCTGAGAGACAGGGAATAAAAATACACAGTCACGTTAAGGTGAAGTTAGGGTAAAGGCTAGGGCTACGTCTAGGGTTAAGGGTTAAGGCTAGGGCTAGGGCTAGGGCTAGGGTTAAGGCTAGGGCTAGGTCTAGGGTTAAGGGCTAGGGTTAAGGGCTAGGGTTAAGGGTTAAGTGTTAAGGGCTAGGGCTAGGGTTAAGGGTTAAAGCTAGGGTTAAGGCTAGGGCTAGGTCTAGGGTTAAGGGCTAGGGTTAAGGGCTAGGGTTAAGGGTTAAGGCTAGGGTTAAGGGTTAAGGTTAGGGCTAGAGTTAAGGGTTAAGGCTAGGGCTAAGTCTAGGGTTAAGGGCGAGGGCTAAGTCTAGGGTTAAGGGCAAGGGTTAAAGGTTAAGGGTTTAAGCTAGGTATAGGGTTAAGGGTTAAGGCTAGGTCTAGGGTTAAGGGTTAAGGGTTAATGCTAGGGCTAGGGTTAAGGCTAGGGTTAGGTCTAGGTCTAGGGTTAAGGGTTAAGGGTTAAGGCTAGGGTTAAGGGTTAAGGGTTAGGGTTAGGGTTAAGGGTTAAGGGTTAAGGCTGGGGTTAAGGTTACCTGCTTGGCAGTGGGTGTGAGGTCAGGTTTGGTGTTCAGCTGCTGGTTGAGTTTCTCCAGGTCTCTGGTGTTGGCTGGTTGGACCTGGTTCTGGAGGTCAAGAGCGTCCTCTCTGACCGCTAAAGATTGATCCACAGTCTTCCCACTAGCCTCCACACTCTTGGCCGCATCCGTGAACTCATCATAGGCATTCTTTATAGAAGAGAAGGCCCCTGAGAGAGAACCAACCAAGACGACAGACAAACAATTGTGTTAGCAGCCCCTTGAGCAAGGCACTTAACCCTAATTGCTCATGTAAGTCGCTCTGGATAAGAGCGTCTGCTAAATGACTAAAATGTTAAATGTTAAATAAGTGAGCCAAAACAAAACCAGAATGGTATGGTAAGTCTATATGGTTCTAATTCTGATTCTGGATTCTAAATTCCTCACTGAGCCTTTTTGTGGTCACACAAGGATGGTGCTCACAGCTCTGCAGCGGCATCTCTCTCACCTGCATTGTTGGAGTTGATAGAGTTCCTGAGAGCGTCTCTCTTGGTGTTGTACAGCAGACCCAGGCCGTCCAGGAGAGCCTCAAACTCGTCCAGCTGTGAGCCCAGCTCGAGGCCTCTGCCTTGGGGTGACAGATCCCCATCCACCTGATCTAACTGGTCCCTGGTGGATTCCAACGGGGATGAGGGATAGTGAGCTAGGTAATGAAAGACTGTGTCCTACGGGTCTAGTGGTGTTTACATTTAGACAATGAAATGATGTACTTTTGAAAGCAAAGTATTGCAGGTTATGGAATCTGATGCCCACGTTTATTTGGACATTCTAAGTTTGCCGGGGAAGCCGAACATCTCCCTACCTTAGTCTGCGTAGCTGAAAGAGGGCATCGTTGACTTGTCTGGTAGAGGGAGGTGGGAGTGGGAGAGAGTCACGTATCTGGGTGAGAGTGGCCTCCAAAGCTTGGATGCGGGGACCCAGACCAGTGGGCAACGAGCCCCCAGGACGAGAGGGGATTCTGGGGGAGAGTCTCTCTAGGCCCAGGGTGAGGTTCTGGATGTAGGAGTCCAGAGAGAAGAAGCAGGAGGGGCAGACCTCACAGTCAGGAAATGAGTCACAGTGGCCACGGCTACAGGCATCGCAACGGGCACCTGTGACACCAAGACGACACCGGCATGTCCCTGTATTCTTATCACAGCCTCCTGGTACCATGCCCCCAGCAGCACACTGGCACGCTGCAGAGAGAGGGAGAGAGGGAGGAGAAGGAGAGAGATGGAGGAGAAGGAGAAAGGGAGGGAGAGATGAAAAGGAAAGAAATGGTTTGACTTAGTTGTCCATTTGGACTGAATTGATCAAAGCATTGAACAAAGCATGTCTAAGAACCTTTGAACCTTTCTATGATAGAACACGACTGGTCACTTACGTCTGCAGCCAATGAGGGGGTCTCCATAAGTGTTGTCAGGGCATTCTGTACAGGTACGACCTCCGAACCCTGACCTGCACAGACACTGACCCGTACTCTGGTCACAGGTGTCACCATGGGAGTTGGTGGGGTCACAGCGACAGGGCACACAGCCGCGGGGGAGGAGGGGTTCCAGTAACCATGGGAACAGAGGTCACAGGTCAGCCCTGGAGGTAAGGTCGACAGGGACACTGACCGCTCACAGGGTCACACACACTGGACAGGGAGCCCTCTGCACTGCACGAGCACTCTGGAGAAGACAGACACAGAGTCAGATGGGGATAGACATACACACACACTCTGGACACCCCCACAGTATGGTGAATACAGTTGTAAGTAATCATAAAATAGGGAGAGTTTGTGAACGGGTTCATGGTCAAGGGTGAAAGGTGACTCACTCGTGCAGCCCAGAAGGTTGGAGGCGGTCAGGCCATAGTATCCCATCTTGCAGCGGTCACATCTAGGTCCGTCAACGTTGGCCTTACAGCGACACGACCCTGTGACATCATCACATTGACCCCCATTCTCCGCCCCCTCTGCACTGCAATGGCAGCCTGTACAAAACACAGGAAACAAAACAGAAACACAACAAAGATATGATAACACTGCAGCATATTGTGGTGGTGATTAAACCTATAGTAGGAGAGAAAGAGGAATAAAGGTAGTAGTATTTGATTC